>NW_021903265.1:0-572 GCF_006229205.1 Suricata suricatta | reverse complement strand
GTCTGTAGTTCTCTTTTTTGGCTGGGTCTCTGTCTGGTTTGGGTATCAAGGTGATGCTGGCTTCATAGAATGAGTTTGGAAGTTTTCCTTCTATTTCTATTTTTTGGAATAGTTTGAGAAGAATGGGTATGAGCTCTGCTTTAAATGTCTGGTAGAATTCCCCTGGGAAGCCATCTGGCCCTGGGCTCTTATTCGTTGGAAGATTTTTGATTTATTTTTTATATTATTTAAAAAAATTTTTAATACAGAGAGACAGAGCATGAGAGGGTGCGGGGCAGAGAGAGAAGGAGACACAGAACAGGAATCAGGCTCCAGGCTCTGAGCTAGCTGGCAGCACAGAGCCTGACGCGGGGCTCGAACCCATGAACGTGAGATCTGACCTGAGCCGAAGCCGGAGGCTTAACTGACTGAGCCACCAAGGTGCCACAGATTTTTTATAACGGATTCGATTTCTTCACTGGTTATCGGTCTATTCATGCTTTCTATCTCTTCCCGTTTGAATTTTGGCAGTGCATGTGCATTTAGGAATTTGTCCATTTCTTCCAGGTTGTCCAGTTTGTTGGCATATAATT
>NW_021903264.1:0-572 GCF_006229205.1 Suricata suricatta | reverse complement strand
TCCTGACACAATTCTGTAAAGAAAATATCTTATAATGGGTTTTCATGGAGATGATGTTAGAAATAATATTCACAGGGGTGCCTGGGTGGCTCAGTCAGTTAAGCTCTGACCCTTGATTTCAGCTCAGGTCATGCATGATCTTGCGGTTCGTGGGTTCAAACCTTGCATTGGGCTCTGCACTGCTGACCTTCCACTGTAGGTGGAGCCTGCTTGGGATTCTTTCTCTTGCCTTCTCTGCCCCTCCCCTGTTTGTGTTTGCTCTTTCAAATAAATAAACTTGAAAAAAATTTAAAAAAACAAAAAATAACATTCGCAGCAACAACCCTGTGGTAAATAAATAAATGTAACATCACATTTTATATAACATGCTATATTTCTTAGAATGTTTCCTAGAATAAGCAGAGAACATAGTGCCAATAAGCAGCACTATATGAACTCAGTTTGTAAGTTCAGGTACATAGCTTTTTTAATATTCTTCTGGAACTGTAAGTAAACCTTTTATCTTTTCTAGAGTCTGCTGGTATTCTTGAGCACTTTCTCTTCCATGTGATTTTTATTTTATTATTTTTTTT
>NW_021903263.1:0-572 GCF_006229205.1 Suricata suricatta | reverse complement strand
TGGTTTGACCAGAGAAGCAGTATTTCTCAAACACCGAGCCCCGCTCCACCTGCTCCTCCTCTGGGAACAGAGGAGTATTCACCCCGCTCACGGGGCCACCTGCACAGGGGGGACGGACAGAGACACGGACCCGGACGAGGACTCTTCTCCTGATGGACAGGGTCGCCCACAGCAGGACGCTGCACCTGCGGGGTGGGGGTCAGGGCTGGGGAGCAGCTCTGGGCCCGGGGTTCGCACCTGTGGCCCCTGGGAGGACGGTCCGCAGAGGCCACAGGGTGGGTGCCAATCTGCTATCCGCTGGGGGCCCCGGGGACTTACGGGCTCGGTTCCCAGCCCTGCAGGCAAGGGGGGAACGGAGGAAGGGTGGTGAGGTGGACCCAGGAGAACCGGGAGTCCCAGCGCTGTGCAGAGGCCAGGAGACAAAGGAGCTCGCCTAATTGGCCAGTCAAGGCCCCAGGCCCCAGCCCTGCAGGGGAGAGACAGCCGTGTCCCGAGCGATCTCAGGGCGCAGGTGCCTCGCTGTGCTTGCTGGCTGATGCAACAGGACCTGGCAGCTGAGGTGAGCGGAGACC
>NW_021903262.1:0-572 GCF_006229205.1 Suricata suricatta | reverse complement strand
GTTTGTTCTTCCCAAATTTGTCTTTCGTGTGAATCACGCCAGGCACTTAGTAAATATGCAGATTCCCAGACCCCACCCCAGAGGTGCTGATTCAGTCTCTTTAATGGATGCTTTGAGTGACCTATGTGGTGAGCCAAGTTTGGGGAAGTACTCTCTGTTTGTTCGAAGGATCTCACTCAGGAGTCCTGGGCTGGTCCATCCCTCCAGGTGCTTTTGTCGCCTGTCTCAGAAGAGAGACAAGGGCCTTGTCCTCCTCAGCCTCATCTTCTTCAGGGGTCTTGGACACCTGGCCCCACTGGCCAGGGCCAGGTCATAGCTTAGCATAGGGTCTATCTAGAATAAGTTTCTATATATTCTCTCCCTCTTTGGGGGCCAGCCTTCCCCCCCCCTTGTCTTAGTAAGAAGTAATTTTATTTTTTTTATTAAAAACTCTTTTTTTTGGTTTATTTTTGAGAGACAGAGCAAGTGGGGGAGGGGCAGAGAGGGGGGGGGGACAGAGAATCCCAAGCAGGCTCCATACTGTCAGTTCGGAGCCCAAGGCAGGGCTCAAACTCACAAAGCTTGAGACCACG
>NW_021903261.1:0-572 GCF_006229205.1 Suricata suricatta | reverse complement strand
TCTAAACACTAGGTTTTATTTTCTTCCCCCCCCCCACCCTGAATTCAATGTAGAGGTCTGGAAACATACTGTCTTAGTCCGTCTGGCCCCTACGGCCACAGGTGTGTGGCTCAGCATGAGGGCTGGGTCACAGACTCTGCTGTGTCCCCACAGCAGGGTCAGGGCTCAGAATACGGCGGGGGGTTGGGGGGGGCCGTTCAGGCCACAGCAAGTCTCTGCGGAGCAGTGAAATGTCGGGGCCTGTGCGGCCGCCTGAAGCATTAGCTACTTGAGCCTCAGGACCTTCCCGGGCATCGGTCAGGGACAGGAGCCCAGAGCCAGGCCCCCTCCCGCGGAGCCCTGCCCCCCTCGCGGATGGATGCCTGGGTCCTCGGGTGTCCGCTGTCCCCCCTAGGGATGCTCTCTGCTACAAGCCTGGCCCATGAGCTCGGTTTATCCCAGAAGCCGTCACTCCGCGGGGCCATCACCCTGGGTGCAAATCTCTGGAAGCATCCATGGTTTTGTCCTCTGTGGTTCCTGTGCACTGAGCTCATGGTACTAGCGCAGAGATCCTCACGCGACTTTTAAGTCTT
>NW_021903260.1:0-572 GCF_006229205.1 Suricata suricatta | reverse complement strand
TTTTGGGATGCAATTGTAAGCAAAGAGAAACTGCCCCAAAATTAATATCAGAAACCTTACAGAGGGGTATTATGGCTGAAAGGACAAATAACTTCTTTGGAGATTAAAATACAAAATAGCAATGTATATTGAAAAGCATATGAGAAAAAAATGCGGTGTATAATAGCGAAAGGTTAGAAAACAGGTTACTGTAAATTAGCCTTTACGTGTTGGTTTTGACAAACTATAGGCTGCGGGTTACAGGAAAGAACCATGATTTTCATCAAAATACTGTTCTCCTACACACATCAAAATCTGAAAACATGAGGTCCTTCTGAAATTGTCATTTAGCATTCCTCCCCCCACAATTACAGAAATAGGTTTTTGAATATCCGCTTGTCATTTAGAGAACCCTTAAGATACAGATGTTCATAAACCTTACGCAAGCTCTAATTGAGGAACCTACAGATACACAAATATTTATGGGGAAAGGTGTCGGTTTGAAAAGTGGAAAGTACTACTGGAGTTACAGTAACACACTATTCATGTCCTAATTAACCAACCTGGTGGGAAAAAATTAATGTGTTCTTCTA
>NW_021903259.1:0-572 GCF_006229205.1 Suricata suricatta | reverse complement strand
GTCCCGGGTTCTTTTCTCCCGGTTGTTGCGCTTCTTTCTGAACTGGCCCCATTCTCAGTTGACAGTGGAATTGCACGCGTCACATTCAGATTTATGACACCCAGGCAAGGAGGTCCCTTTCCCCTCCGAATCCCTTACTCAATCGCCTTCACTTGTTGGCTAGAATTGGGTCACAGGCAAGGGGAATGGACACTCCTAGATCAAATCAGATCCACCCTGGAGTTGGGGGTTGGGCCAGGAGTGCAGGGAGTGGATACCTGAACAAAATCCGGGCTCTATCAGGAAGGACATAGAGGGCAATAGACTGAGAATCCAATCGGTCCGCTAGGCTGTACGGATGGGGGGCAGTCACCCAGGGAGGGATGAAAGCAGAGGTGTGCAGGGGTGTGGAGAGGTCACATGGGGATTGTAGAGTGCCCACTACACTGACCACTAGGATGTCACTGATTGTCCTGAAGGAGCAGTTTCAGCAAGAGGTAGGGGAGAAACCAGACTAAAATTAGAAAGTAGAGGGGAGGGGAGGTGCTGAAACAGCTCCAGTGCCCAAAGTGCTGTGTCGTGCTGTATCATAC
>NW_021903258.1:0-572 GCF_006229205.1 Suricata suricatta | reverse complement strand
GATAGATAGATAGATAGACAGATAGATGATAGATAGATAGATAGATAGATAGATAGATAGATAGATAGATAGATATGATGGATGGATGGGTGGATAGACAGACAGATAGATAGATAGAACATAGATAGATAGATAAAGATAGATAGATAGATAGATAGATAGATGATAGATATGATGGATGGATAGATGGATGGATAGACAGAGAGATAGATAGATACATAGATAGATAGAGAGATAGATTGATAGATAGATATGATGGATGAGTGGGTGGGTGGATAGATAGACAGACAGAGAGACAGATAGACAGATAGATAGATAGATAGATAGATAGATAGATAGATAGATAGATAGATGGATGCATGGATAGACAGATAGTTGATAGGTAGATGGATATGGCTGACCCATCCTAGATTCATAGATTGATCATAGATTGATCCGTGGATGCTCCCTACATACATACATTTGGATGGGTGACTGCTAGGTGATAAATAGATATGACAGATGGACAGATAGATACACACATACACGGGGCTTGTGATTGACAGACAAAAGGAAAATGACAGACAAGTAAT
>NW_021903257.1:0-572 GCF_006229205.1 Suricata suricatta | reverse complement strand
CCCCCCCCCCCTCTGTGTCAAAATAAATCAACTAAAAAGAAATCACGTGTAGGGGCACCTGGGTGGCTCAGGCAGATAAACTTCCGAATTTGGCTCAGGTCATGATCTCAGGATTCTTGAATTCAGGCCCCGTGTCAGGTTCTGTACTGACAATTCAGTCTCTCTCTTCCCCTCCCCTACTTGCACTGTATCAAAAATAAATAAACATTAAAAAATCAAACAATTGGGTACATGGAACAGATACACTGTTACTAACCTATGATGGAAATAAAGACAGCTTCGGTAGATTTGACAGAAGAGAATCAGGCAACTACTCACTGTGTCTGGGAAATGCAGAGAGCAGTCCAGGACACTCGGGATTCTCCTTTCCTGTATGACGTTGGCCAGCGGGAGAAGTTCAAAGTCACCCTAGCAGTCCTCGCATCATGGTTAAATGTCTTCATTGGTACTCCTGGAGACCAGAAGATTCTTTCCTGGCTCTTGCTGTAGACCAGAGGGTCCGCTGAGTCTCTGGATCTGCCTCTTGTGGAGCGCCCTACCGGCCGGGATGTCCTCAGGCCCTGCAGCCACTG
>NW_021903256.1:0-1328 GCF_006229205.1 Suricata suricatta | reverse complement strand
TGATGCATGGAGAACTCAGTGATTTGGCTGAAGCCAGGCAGGTGGTCAGGCCAGAGTTGCCACCAAGCAGACCCTTTTCACTCCAACACCTTGGCCTTCAGACTCCAGTGGTACGGAGTGTAGAGAACGAGAATGAGGGAGCTGAGGATGGAACCCTGGGAAATGCCAACATCTAAGGGATAGGACAGAAGAAGAGGGAACAGTAAGGGAGATGCAGGAGAAACAGACTTAAGGGATGACCTGGGAGAGAAAGATGCCTGAAAAGCTGAAGGAGAAGGTACTTTAGGAAGGAAAGGGAGTTTCCTATGCTTCTGTCCCCAGAGATGCCACCTGTGTCATAGTGCTCACTGGTTTTGGTGTCTAGGGCTTCACTGGTGACCACAGCAGGGGTTTGGAGGAATAGGGGGGAGCAGAGAGGTAGTGGTTGGCTGAAGCATGAGTGGAGCTGAGAAGGAAGAGACAACGTGCAGATGATATTTCAGAAAACTCTCAGTGGAATCACATAGATGGGGAAAGAGTTCTCTTTCGTTTTTCAGTTAGAAAATGTTGAATCTACTTGTTTAGGCAAAAAAATTAGTAGACAGGGAGAGATTAGAGCTGAGTAGGAAAAGTGGATCACTGGTGAAGCCAGAAGGAGAAAGGTCTATGTGGTAGTCAGGCTTCAAGATGGCCACAGGAAGTCTTGTCTCCTGCTGTCCACACATTGGTGTGGGTCTCTCCAACATGGACCTGTGTTCACACCCTCTCAACACGGACCTGTGTAACCCAGGGTATTAGGAAGCCGATGATGTGTCATTCTTGAGGCTCTGTCATACAAGTCAACCCTACACTCTCTTGGTTCACATTCTGGGGGAAACCAGCCACCATGCTGTGAGGGCTTATGGACAGATCTATGCGCTGAGGGACTCGGGCCTCTTGCCCAAAGGCGATGAGAAATGAAGACGTCCTGATGCCAGGCCTGGGAGTAAGACATCTTGGAAGTGAATCCTGCAGCTCCAGTCAAGACTTGAGATAATGTCAGCCTTGACTCACAAGAGACCCTGACCCAGAACCCCTACTAGCTGGGCGGCTCCTGAATTCCTGAGTTCTGTGAGATAATACATGTTTATTGTAGTTTTATGCCACTAAGTTTCAGAGTGCCCTGTTATACCCTAACAGGCAACCGACGCAACGAAGGTAAAGGTAGGTGGAATTCTAGAAGTGGAGATGCCAGGGAAATTGAGCCTCCTCAGTGCTTCACAATCTCCACTACTTCTATGGAGGGGAAACCAAGCCCGTCTGCTGGATTTGGGATGATGGAGACGGAGGGCGGAGGTTTGCAGGTGATG
>NW_021903255.1:0-572 GCF_006229205.1 Suricata suricatta | reverse complement strand
CATCTTTTTTCATCATTCTACTTCCAGTCTTTATGGATGTTTAGGTCTGAAGTGAGTCTCTTGTAGGCAGCATATGTATGGATCTTTTTAATTTTTTTAATTTTTAATTTTTAAATTTTTATTTAAAGATATTTTTAAGTAATCTCAAACTCATAACCTGATGATCAAGAGTCACATGTTCTTCTGACTGAGCCAGTTACGTGCCCCTGAATGGATCTTAAAAATCTGATGCCTTTTGATTGGAACGTTTAGACCATTTATACTTAATTATTGATAGGTATGTACTTATTGCTATTTTGTTGATTTCTTGCTGTTTTTTGTAGTTTTTTTTTTCTTGCTTTCTTTGTGATTGATGACTTTTTGTAGCTTTACATTTGACTTGTGTGTGTGGGGGCAGGGGTATCATAAGTTTTGGGTTTGTGATTACCCTGAAGTTCCTATATAACATCCTCACTATATAGGAGTCTATATTAAGTTGATGGTAACTTAAATTTCAACACATTATAAAAGAACTGTTTTTACACCCTGCTCCCTCTGGATTTTATGTATATATTGTTCTAGTTTACATCTTT
>NW_021903253.1:0-572 GCF_006229205.1 Suricata suricatta | reverse complement strand
TACATTCACAGTAGTGCATTGAGTTTTCTCTCTAAAAAAACTTCCTTTATCTGAGATAGCCAAATCAAGACTAATGCATTGGTGGAATACTCACTGTGTTTTTGAATTTTAGATGGTTTAAGTAGAGAGAAAAGATAAATGCTCTAGATTACAAACAAATACTTTATAACATTTCTGAATATCACAGATTTCTTAATCTGGGTAAGCAACTATTAAAAGAACAACAATGTTTTTCACAAAGCTATAATTTCAAAGTGAGTTAAACCCATTTAGTAGGCAGAGTTTCACACCCGATACAGGGTGAAGGGAAGGAGGGCTACCCAGTCTCCACCAGTCTCTAAGGTCAATTTAGTTAAGGTCTCTTTTAGAGTTCTATTCATTCTTTCTACCTATCCTGAACTTTGGGGTCTATATGCACAATGTAATTTCCAATCTGCCCCAATGAATTGTGCTATTCCCTGACTTACCCTAGACATGAACGCTGGTCCATTATCTGACCCTATAAGCTAAGGAAAACCATACCTTGGCAGGATCTCTTCCAATAATTTCTTTGCCACTATAGTGGAGGTCTC
>NW_021903252.1:0-572 GCF_006229205.1 Suricata suricatta | reverse complement strand
GGCTCTGTGCTGACAGCTAGCTCAGAGCCTGGAGCTGCTTCCGGTCCTGTGTCTCCTTCTCTCTCTGCCCCTCCCCCTCTCGTGCTCTGTCTCTCTCTGTATCAAAAATAAATAAAACATTAAAAAAAATTAAAAAAAAGAACACAATAGTATTTAATCAATTTGTTAAGAGGATTATGTGCTAATGTACATAAAAGGGTTATCTTAGTACCTGGCCAGAGTAGGCATCCAATTTTCTTATTAAATAAACATGCTGCCAGGGTGTGAGGGCCCAGGTCTAGGAGGGCTTCCTGGAGGAGGTGTATTCTGCAGGGCCCTAGATGAGATGTATGTCTGCTGCTAGTAGCAGGAAGTCCTTCTAGGAGCCAGGACCATCCACAATAATCATTCAAGTTAGGGACCTAGGTGCAGAGCCTGAGACAGGAATTCTTGTGCAAATGATTTATTAGGACAGAGAGGGACATGGCCAGCAGGATAGGGAAGGAGGAGGAACCAAGCAAAGGTGTCTAGAGAGAGCTCTGAGGCATAAAATGCACCACAAGGTTTATGCCTCTGAGAAGCAAGAGAGCTGG
>NW_021903251.1:0-572 GCF_006229205.1 Suricata suricatta | reverse complement strand
CCTCTCCATGAGAACGGGAGCTGAGCGCGCAGGAAGAAGGGCAGAACTGGGAGACATTTCACACTGGTGCCAGTTCCGAGCCAGAGGACAATTCCGACCAGGAAGCCACAGGCACCAGCGGCCATCGTGCAGGGTCTGAGAGAGGAGACCCATCACCACATGCAAAGCATGAACCGTGACAGGATTCTGGGTGAAGGAACCCCCGAGAAGGCATGTTTTGGGGACCACTGGAGAAATTTTAAGATGGGCCACCTATGAGGTTGTACCATTTCTGCCCATTGTCTTGATGTGGGGCCTGTGATGCTGGCTCTGGAGGCCCCACCTAGCGCCCCCAACCCTGAGCCACAGGCCTAAAGGTGGGGCAGCTGCACCAGGGCCCACAGGCCGCATGTTCCCGGCTCCGTGCCGCCAGGGAGAGGCTGGTCAGATCAGGGGCCGCCCGGCGCTGGGGGTCAGCGGGCTTGCACACCAGGCCACGGGGGGATGCCCAGGCTCACTGGTGGGGTCAGCCAGCGGTGACCCCCAGAGCACGGATGTACTCGCGGAGCCGAGGTCGTCATCCACAGAGTAAA
>NW_021903250.1:0-573 GCF_006229205.1 Suricata suricatta | reverse complement strand
GCTTACTGGGGTAGATTTTGTGGTGCCTGTAGGTGTGTATGCGCATGCGTGGGTGGGTTGACAATGGCGTCACCCAGGGTATCCAGGCTAGCATCAGAACTCTGCTCTCCCTGACCAAGAATTGTGCACCTGTCCTTTGTCTTCAGTTTCAGTCCACTCCCCGCTTTTGCAATGTCTGTATCCATGTTGTCAGGTTGCCAGGTGGCACCTCACTCCGGAGTTTCATCTGATATGTGGGTGTATTTCCCAACCCCTCCCTTCTGAGGGACTGAGGCTTTGATCCACTCAGATCCTCTGGGGGAGGGTCTCACTGAGCAGTGGCCAGGTCCTGGCTGTACCCAGGAATGCTAGTGAGACCTTTCTGCTGCCAGTGTTCAGAGACTTGTGGCTGGGTGCCAGCCTGGCCCAGAAAAATTTCACGTGGAATTATGGAAAAACCTCGCCTGGCCCAAGAACCTCCCAGACTCATTCTTTTCCTGGGAATTTGCCCTTGCCACCAGAGCACCACTAGGTATTTGAGCTGTGGAGTTTCATACTCTGCGCTCCCCCTGTTTATAGAGTCTTAATGGAATT
>NW_021903249.1:0-573 GCF_006229205.1 Suricata suricatta | reverse complement strand
TGACCCAGCCAGAGGAGGCCCGCTCACGGCTGCTCTTCTTGGGCCCCTTGAGGCAGCAATAAAGGCAGAAACCTCAAAAAGTAAGGGTCCTTTTTTTGTTTGTTTTGTTTTGAATTTTTTGAATTAATTAATTAATTTGGAGAGAGACAGAGACAGCAGTCTCCACCCAGTTGGCACAGAGTCCGACACGGGGCTCAAACTCACAAACCAAGAGATCATGACCAGAGCCAAAATCAAGAGTCGGATGCTTAACTGACCGAGGCACCCAGGCGCCTCTCGAAATGTCAGAAAATATTTCAAACGTGGCAAAAGTAAAAACGGGTCACATCATGAGCCCTGCATACCATCGCCGTACATCAGGAATTACAGCACCGCTGCCCTGGCCCAGGCCACCACGGAAGACCATAGACCGGGGGCTGAAGTCCAAGATCAAGGTGCCAGCCAGTTCCGTTCCCCCTTCTTGACCTGCAGACGGCCCCTTTCTCACTTTGTCCTCACATGCTGGGGGGAGGGAGAGGGTTGAGGAAGGCTCTCTCTCTCTCTCTCTCTCTCTCTCTCTCTCTCTCTCTCTCT
>NW_021903248.1:0-573 GCF_006229205.1 Suricata suricatta | reverse complement strand
GGTCCCGGCCAC
Organism: Suricata suricatta; assembly: GCF_006229205.1. Lineage (NCBI taxonomy): Eukaryota > Metazoa > Chordata > Mammalia > Carnivora > Herpestidae > Suricata > Suricata suricatta. The sequence continues at coordinate 561 of NW_021903248.1, read as the reverse complement.
ACCACAGACCCTCCGCACCTACAATCCTCTGGCCCTGCACGTGGACAGAGCGTGCTGGACCCACTCCTTCCTGTCCTGTCCCTGGCCTCTCCAGCCTCCAGACTGGCCTTCCGGGTGGACACTTGAGTCCACGTTTGAGGCCAGCTGCCTCCAATCGGGAACCCTAAAGCCGGCTCTCAAGTCAGTGGCTTACCCATTTGGGGCAACATTAACCTTTCCACAGCGGCACTCTGAGATTATATTAGAGCGCCTACTTCCGTCGGCAGTACACTGGAGGCCGAGACGCAGGGTGACGAGGGCGTAATTCATGCCCTCAGAGACCGGGTGGAGGACAGGCGTGTGACGAGCACGTGGAGGGGCTACCATCACTCCTGCTGGGAGGTGCTGAGGGCAGCGGGCACCGAGGGGCTCTTCCGGCCTGGGCAAGAGCATCCGTGAGCTGGCAGGTGCCCATCAGATGCCTGAAGGGAGACACAGAATAAAGGCAGAGGGAGCGAGCTATGTTCTCAGCAGGAAGGCCTGACTATAGGAGCAGCGTGATACCCACAAAGGACTGGACCG
>NW_021903247.1:0-573 GCF_006229205.1 Suricata suricatta | reverse complement strand
GACATGATGAGGGGGAAGATGGCTGCCTACATGCCGCGTGGAGAGGCCTCGGAGGAAACAACTCCATGGACGTGTCCATCCCAGAGCTCAGCCTCCAACTGTGAGCCAACACGTTTCTGTAGTTCAAATCCCTCAGTCTGGTGCTTGATGAGGGCAGCCCTAGGGCGCTAGTTCACGAGCTCCGGGACTCAAACACGAGCGCCCGAGCTTCTCAAAAGGAAGCAGAGGATGGAATTTGTGGTCTCTGTAACCACCATTTCTTCTAAGCAGTTTGTTAAGGAAATCGGCAACATAGACCATGATTTTACAATCTGCATATTCAATTGTGTCACACGAAATGTTTTTAGAATGTTTAACTTATCTGTTCATATTTTGATTAATAGGCTCTTGAAATGGAGTCCCTGGGAGGCTCAGTTAGTTTAAGCAGCCAACTCTTGATCTCTGCTTAGATCCTGGTAGTTAGTGAGATTGAGTCCGTGTTGGACTCTGTGCTGACAGCACAGAACCTGCTTTGGGTTCTCTCTCTCTCTCTTTCTCTCTGTCCCTCCTCCACTTACATGAGCACACACATTC
>NW_021903246.1:0-573 GCF_006229205.1 Suricata suricatta | reverse complement strand
ATGTCCCACATGACAAGTCCCACAGATGAGACAAACTTCCCCACATGACAAGTTCCACAGATAGAGACATGAAGCCCTTACAAGACAACTCCGAAAGATGGGCACACAATGCCCCAACACGTCATGTCCCACAGATGAGACACAACATATCAGCACAATAAGTCCCACAGATGGGACACGACATGCCTATATGACACTTCTCACAGATGGGGACATGACAATCCCACATGACAATGTTCACAGATAAGACACAACACCCACATGACAAGACCCACAGATAGGACATGAGGTTCCCGCACCATCAGTCCCAAAATTGGGACACGAAGTGCCCACATGACAGGTCTCACAGATGGGGACACGATGTGCCCACATGACAATTCCCAAAGTTGGGGACACAACGTCCCCACACAACAAGTACCGCAGATGGGACACAAGTTCCTTACATAACAAGTCCCATAGATGGACACGACGTCCCCACATGACACATCCCACAGATGAGAAGTGTCACCCAATACAATGAGCCCCACTGATGGGACATGACATCCCCACAAGACAAGTCCCACAGATGGGACA
>NW_021903245.1:0-1328 GCF_006229205.1 Suricata suricatta | reverse complement strand
GGGTCTGCGCGCGGACCCGGGTAGCATGGGGAGCCGGCAGCCCGGGGGGCCACCCCTTCCCGGGGCGTCCCAGCCTGGTTTCCGCCGCGCCGCGAATCGGTCCAAGGGGACCAAAGTTTCTGCTGTGCCCCAGCCCGGGAGGAGCGAGGGCGGGGAGGGCGGCGTAGGGGCGGCCTGGCAGGGACTCTGGCCTGCCCTCCTTCCAACCCAGGATCCTCCCCGCTTGCCCGGCCCCAGGCTCCTCCCCAGCCCTCCTTCTGGCCCAGAATCCTCCCTGCTCCCCGGACCTAGGCTCCTCCTCTGCTCCTCAGGTCCTGGCTCCTCCCATGTTCTCCTGGCCCCAGGGTCCTCCCCTGCTCGCCCTGCCCCAGGCTCCTCCCCTGCTCTCCCGGCCTCAGGCTCCTCCCATGTTCTCCTGGCCCAGGCTCCTCCCCTGCTCGCCAGGCCTCAGGCTCCTCTCTGTCGCCCCGCCCCCTTGCTCGCCCAGCCCCAGGCTCCTCCCTGCACGACTCCTCCCCCTGCAGGGCCTGAGCACATTCCTGTGACCTGTGGATTCTAGGAGCAGAGATGGGCTAGGTGAGGACCCCGGGGGATCCTTGCTGCTCCTGTCCCCAGGGATGTGCGCCACAGCCCCAGGGAGATGCGCACACCTCCAGAACCTCAGGTTGAGTTCCCTGTACTGTCTGCAAATCAGACCTGGGGCACTCAGGACTTCTCACTCTCCAGTTCACAGTCCAGAGAGGTTTTCCCCTTTTCCAACTGGATGCCACCTTTCCTCAGCCCCCCTAGATCTTCCCTTGTCTCTCCATGAGCACTGTTCCCTTCCCCCAGCAGCACCTCTGTCTTTCTCTTCCCCTTTCACTTCCAAGCGCTGCGCACCTGCCATGCACTCTCCCTCCAAAACCCTAGATCCTTCTGCCACCCCTGGGATCATTTCCTGGGTGTTCCGAGTCACCTGACCTCAGTGCAGCTGTGTTTGAGGGACAAGGAATGCCCAGGGTCCTGCTCCTCTAGCATCTGAACTCTGTCTCTGACCTATTGGTTTTTGAGTAGCATGTTTAGCCTCCAAATGTTTGAGATCTTTCCATGTTTTCCCTTTGTGTTGAATTCTAGTTTTATGTTGTAGTTGGAAGAGATGCATACCATGTTTTCAGTCTTTTAGAAATTTATTGAAGCTTGTGCTTAGGGCTTAAATGTGATCTATTTCATAGAATCTTCCCTGTGCAATTGAAAAGCATGTGTATTCTGCTGTTTGAGGATGGTATTTTCAGAATAGATGTTAAGTCCATCTGCTCCAGCGTGTCATTAAAAGACACTGTTTGCTTCAT
>NW_021903244.1:0-573 GCF_006229205.1 Suricata suricatta | reverse complement strand
GGGGGAAAAGGTCTTGAAAATAAGATTTTTGAACAGAGAGGGGCACCTGTGTAGCTCAGCCTGTTAAGTGTCTGACTTTGGCTCAGGTCACGATCTCATGGTTCAGGGTTCATAAGTTTGAGCCCCCAGTCAGGCTCTGTGCTGACAGGTCAGAGCCTGGAGCCTGCTTCGAATTCTATGTCTCCCTCTCTCTGACCCTCTCTCGCGCGCGTGCTCTCTCTCTCTCTCAAAAACAAACCTTAAAAACATGTAAAAAGATTTTTGGACAGAGATATGAGATTTCTACATTCCAAGGACTTTTATATATCAAGATTCAGGTTTAGCAGAAGTAGTTCCTAAAGTCATAATTAGACCTAATGACTGAGCATTGAGGCTTACTGGCCCCAGGATTGAATGACCCTGGGAAGTCCAAGGTAGGGAAAAGAGATGTGGTGGCTGGACAATTAGGAGAGACCAGGAGGAAGGGAGGTGATTAGACACCCAGAATGTGTAATGGGCTTCTCTGCTTTGCGCTAAAATCCCAGAATTTGTGTTTGTGTGCAACTAGTACAGAGGTTTAAGCCAAATGCTGAG
>NW_021903243.1:0-573 GCF_006229205.1 Suricata suricatta | reverse complement strand
ATTTTATAAAAGGAAAATAGATCTATGTAGTTTTAAAATATTTTTAAAATTATAACAAATCAGTGCTTTTAGTGCTTTGATATTTGAAGAAATATCATGAAGTTTATAGATATATAATTAGATTGTTGCTTTTTGTTTAATCTGGATAGTTGCAAAGGTTATGAAGACTGACTCTAAACCAAGATTCCACAAATAACTACTGGAACCGCACAATAAATATTGCTTGGTGTTTTCTTCTGTGTGTACATTAACCTTGTAAAAAAGTAAAATTTAGAACACTATATGTGGTAGTGCAATTTCAGGGATTCAAAATAATGTAGTTCAATGTATGTTTTGTAGGTGGAGATGCTGGTGACAGTGTTATATCTATAGGCTTTAGGATACTTACATGCACATGGAAAATTCTAAGGATTAGGTAGTACAGGAGCACAGTTTTTTCCTTACCTGATGCCACGAACTAATGACAATGTGAATGCTGTATTTAAGTGTATGTTTTCCTTGGGTAACAAATGCATGAAAAATTAATTGCTTCACCTAGATCAGATCAGTGGTCTATGTGAGGTTACACGTTTT
>NW_021903242.1:0-573 GCF_006229205.1 Suricata suricatta | reverse complement strand
GGTGGAGGACCGGGGAGTGAGAGAGACTAATGGTGGAGGACCGGGGAGTGAGAGAGACTGATGGTGGAGGACCGGGGAGTGAGAGAGACTGATGGTGGAGGACTGGGGAGTGAGAGAGACTGATGGTGGAGGACCGGGAGTGTGAGAGACGACTAATGGTGGTGGATGGGAGTGTCTGAGAGAAACTGAGGGTCAAAGGATGAGTGATTTTGTACGTGGACTTCCCACCCTTCTCTGTCTCCCCTGTGATGTTCCCTCTGGAGACAGCTGGAGGCGTGTCCCCACACAGCCGCTTCCACCACCTTCCCCAGAAGGCCCGAGCACCTGGGTCACCGCAGCACCACTGTCTATGTTTTGGCCCCAAACCAGGGTCATAGGGCGTACTTAGAGAAATGCCCAACAAAGTGATGCAAAATGGACCCAAAATGGACATGGAGTTAACTTTTCAGCTTTTCGGACACCCAGGGAGGGACACTCCAGCCATTGCGAGCAACTGGCACAAATTATCTGGATAATAAAGGCCAGGCTGTGTTGTGAGTTCAACCATGTCCCCTCTGAATTCTTAAGTTGAAG
>NW_021903241.1:0-573 GCF_006229205.1 Suricata suricatta | reverse complement strand
GACAGTTCTATGAGCGTGTTCCGACTCTGTCTCTTCCCTTTGTCTCTCGGGCGCCGCGCCCTTGCACCACGTTGGGCTGGAGATCTTACCTCCCCTGCCCGTCCCGGGCTGGCCTGTTTTCGGATCTCCCCCGTTCGCCCCCACTCACTCAGATATCCTTGAGGTTCTATTCCTTCTGGAGTTCGTATTTTCTCCTTCCGTTCTCGCAGCAGAGCGTAATATCCTTCTCAGTTCGATAAATGGTGTGGACGGAGTTTACAGAGCTCCCTTCCTCTCCGCCATCTTGGCTCCACCTTGTTTCCCTTTCTTAATGCACTGGCTAAAACCTCCTGTACTGTGATGAATAACGATGGTTAAAGTATTCCTTGCCTTGTTCCCTTCTTAAGAGAAAGCATTCAGTCTTTGACCATTAAGTGTGATGCTAGCTGTGGGTGGTTTTTGTCGTTGTTGTTGTTGTTGTTGTTTTTTGGAGTTGTTATTTAAAGTTGGGGAAGTTTCCTTCAATTTGTAGTTTTCTGAGAGTTTTTTAATCAAGAATGAGCATTGACACTGAAACTAAAAGTACAGTACCAT
>NW_021903240.1:0-573 GCF_006229205.1 Suricata suricatta | reverse complement strand
TCTTTGAGATCATTCAATAGAAATACATAAATAGTAGCCTTGCTTAGTATCATCATTGGAAGGACCTCTCTCACTGGTGTATATTTGTTTTCAATATGGTGCTATTCCCAATAATGTTACTATACATGATCGACCATACTACATTTCCATTTGTGTGAGTGTGGCCATAAGAAAAATTCCTAAAAGCTGAGTCTCTGGGTCAAAAGGTAAGTGCATTTTTATTTGACAAAAATTTGGGGCGCCTGGGTGGCTCAGTTGGTTATACATTCGACTTCGGCTTGGGTCATAATCTCATGAATTGTGAGTTTGAGCCCCACATTAAGCACTATGCTGACTGCTCAAAGCCTGGAGCCTGCCTCAGATTCTGTGTCTCCCTCTCTCTCTGCTCCTCCCCTGCTCACGCCCTGTCTCTCTGTCTCTCAAAACTGAATAAACTTAAAAAAATATTTAATTTGACAAAAATTTTTGCTCTACCTGTGGCTTTTCTTTCAAAACCATTATAACATGGCCCCCTCATTCTTCTCCTTTCGGTCATCATTAACTTTAGGTGAACTAAAATTGTCAAAAATTCAG
>NW_021903239.1:0-573 GCF_006229205.1 Suricata suricatta | reverse complement strand
TATTTCTATAGTTATATTTGTAGTAATAGTTACAGTATGTATGCAGCATATTATATATTATAGCAGATACATAAGTATATGTATAAATCTAACTATATAGTAATAATATCTATACACTATAATAGTGTATGTATATATATATATAGATACAGCTATATATAAATAGATATAGATATGCACTCACATATTATGTATAAACATATGGTTAAAGAAATAAATCATTTCTCAAGATTTTTCATTAGGAATGGGCACTGAATTTTGCCAAAGGCCTTTTTTAAAAAAATAGTTTATTGTCAAGTTGGTTTCCATATAACACCCAGTGCTCTTCTCCACAAGGGCCCCCTCCATGACCATCAGCCCCCTTTCCCTTCCCCCCTCCCTCTTCAGCCCGCAGTTTGTTTTCAGTATTCAAGAGTCTCTCATGATTTGCCTCGCTCCCTCTCCCTAACTCTTTCCCTCCTCTTTTTCCCCTTCCCATGGTCCCCTGTTAAGTTTCTCCTGTTAGACCTATGAGTGAAAACATGGTATCTGTCCTTCTCTGCCTGATTTATTTCACTTAGCATGACACCCTCG
>NW_021903238.1:0-573 GCF_006229205.1 Suricata suricatta | reverse complement strand
GAGACTATTGAATACTGAAAACGAACTGAGGGTTGAAGGGGAAGGGGGAGGGGGGAAAAAGGTGATGGTGATGGAGGAGGGCACTTGTGGGGAAGAGCACTGGGTGTTGTATGGAAACCAATTTGACAATAAACTACTTTAAAAAATTTGTTAAAGAATTTTGGAAATCTTGGTACTGGAAATCAAGATGTAAGCATTAGGTGTTCTCATTGCTATTGAGAGTCATTGCTTCCAGACCCTCTCAGCTGACAGAGCAAGGAAATATGCAAGCATACTAACCTGTGAATATAACATATCTATAATGATTTAATCCTGTATCTGTATTCAGTGGAACATGAATTCATACTGAGATCTCTATTTCTAATTACCACATGGATAAATCTAACATTCTTCCCTTGGTTATCTTGTTACTTTCCACTGTAACAGTGAGAAATCTTGCTTCTGTATCCATTTGTTTAATCAGTTAGGTTCAGTGTACATGACTAATGGCTTCAGAATTCATTAACCTGTAGTTCCATGGGAAATAACTTTATTAACTAGAATAAAAGACTTATGTGCAGTTTTTTTAACTTC
>NW_021903237.1:0-573 GCF_006229205.1 Suricata suricatta | reverse complement strand
TCACCATTATTTAATATCATTTGTGTTAATATAATCTATCAGTTTGGTAATTCTTTATCAATACCTACTCTGTGTCAGGAATAATTTTTGGTTTGTCAGAGATAGACCAATGAACAGAGAAGAAAAAATATGTATAGGTGGAGAATTTTTTTCTACATAATTTATTGTCAAGTTAGCTAACACACAGTGTATACAGTGTGCTCTTGGCTTTGAGGATAGATTCCTGTGATTCATCACTTACATACAACACCCCGTGCTCATCCCAACAGGTGCCGTCCTCCATATCCATCACCCATTTTCATCATCCCCTCGCCAATCTCCCCATCAATCTTCAGTTCTGTCTCTGTATTTGAGAGTCACTTATGGTTTGCCTCCTTCTCTGTTTGTGACTGTTTTTTTCTTTTTCCTTCCCTCATAGGAGTGGCGGGAAGAAAATTTTTTACCCATTTATTTTCAATGAAAAATTAAAAAATAAGGAAATTATAAATGAGGGTGGTTATAGTTGAGCATAAGCATATAAAACACAGACAGGCACACACACACACACTTACACACACATATATATACACATGC
>NW_021903236.1:0-573 GCF_006229205.1 Suricata suricatta | reverse complement strand
TTACTTGCCTGGAATTATATACTTCTCAAGTTCCCCTTATTTCTGAGAAGAATTGTGCACATTGGAGGAAAAAAAGAATTGTAAACATTGAAATGGCACATAATTTTACTTAATATCCTTTAACATATTTGTAACATATAAACCAAATTAGATTTCACCTTATCTCAACTAAAATCTTCCCTAACTTGCTTAGTTTAAAATATTCTACATTTTAAAAATGAGATGATGTATGTAAGTTTAGATTTATGACCTACGTGTATGCCATATTTTATTAAAACTAATAATCGGTGTATAACAGAACAAGTAATCCTTGGGAAGAGGTAAGATTTGCCCTGAAGAATAGCATCACAGAACTGCATTTCAAGTTTCTACTACTTTCTGCCTTAATATTTCATAATGACTCTTCTTATCCCTTTTAATATGTTCTATCAGTGGTTTTCTCTTTTACTTTAATTTTGCAATTAATTCATTCAATACTGCCTGCGATTAAGGATATCTGGCAAATAAAGAAAAAATATGTATTAAAAGCTTAATGGCCTTTTGACAGTCAAAATATACAGTCCGTAAAAGAAA
>NW_021903235.1:0-573 GCF_006229205.1 Suricata suricatta | reverse complement strand
CGTTTTCCTTCCGTGCATGGACACTTCGGGGCACCAGGAAACAAGTCCTACTGCACACATGCTTTGGCCAGGTCAAGGCCAGGTACGTTCCATTCCCGGAGACAAACATCCTCGCCCATTTTTTTACGTGGTCGGCAATATCAAAGCTAATTTCATAGTAATACTAGATATTTTTGATGGGGTTGATGCTGATCTTAGTGAATGTGTCTTTGGATCCTGTCTACCGAAATGTGCAGGAGTTTCAGGACAAGGGGCAAAGAAGGAGTTGATGTGGACCCCTGCTGAATTCGAGGATTGTTCATTGATACATAAGTGCAGGTTTTTATTGTCATCTCAAGAAGGATATTTTTTTTAACCTTGTATTTACTGCTGTGTCCCCGAGCCTTGAAAAGTGTCAGGAGCAGAGTAAACTCTCAATAAACATGAGCAGAAAACCAGTAAATGTTGCCCAGGCTGAGAGGGTTACAGGAGGTGGACGTGGAGTGTGTCTCCCAACATGTGAAGTCATTTGAATACTATTTTGTCAGGTGACAGTATGCATTAAGACTTCCAAACTTGTGTATGTAAAGTTCA
>NW_021903234.1:0-1329 GCF_006229205.1 Suricata suricatta | reverse complement strand
TGAGCATGCACAGTCCAAACCTGTATTGTTCAAGAGTCAACTTTAAAAGCTACCATTGATTTTAGTTTATCCCTGGAAAGTTTCAGTTATTTATTAAAACTGTACAAAAATATTTGAATTTTTGAGTGAAGTATTGTTATTTTCTAGTCTTAGTAAGAACATTTCACACACATGATTGACAATCCTTTTTAAGATAGTTAGCTATGATCATCACAAGTTGTCTAGCAATATTACCCTTCAAATGATAGTCATTAAAAATATGCTCACAATTCTAAAATATTCTTTGGGTAGCTGCATTAGTCCCTTCTTATGCTATTATTCTAAGAGAACACACAATCCTTAGAATTCATAGAGATTCTGAGGAACATGTAGAGAAAACAGAGTAGTTGGAAAAATTTTAATGAGACTAAACATCCTGGTAAGTTGTGTGTTATCCAAAGTCTGTGTTATCCATTTTGTTGTAGACATCTATGTAGCAATACTTTCTAAGTGGAATATCCACAGCCTTTAGTATATATGGTAATTATTCATATATTGTATTGAATAATTATCTGACCACTCAAGTGTTCAAGAGCCTTTATAAGATTTTTCCATTCCACTGAGGACTCGTCTGCATTGATACAATGTGTTCTTCTATCTTCTAACACAAGAGAACCCTCTTATTTCAAGCACAGTATTGGAAAAAAACTAAATAAGAAGGAAAAAGAGGAGGAAGAGGAAAGATAAAGAAGGAGAAGAAAAATGAGATGAAAGGAATGATCATCAAAGAAGACAGGGAAGGATAAAGAGAAATAACATATATATATATGTGTATATATATATATATATATACACACACACACACACATACATATGTATATATCTTATTATCATTTCACAATTGTTTTTGAAATATACTAATAATGAAAGATTACTCTTCCCCATAAAAGCCTATGGACAAATAAATACACAATACTAAATCTTTTTTTAGGCTCTGAATCAGGCTTATAATCATGAATTTGAATATTCTCATATTTAATCTACACTCACACATCTTTCTTCCTCCTTTTCAATTAACTATTTCATTTTATGCATGTCTATTTGCTGCACTGCATCATGATACTGTATTAGGTTAGTGACCATACTTGATTCATCTTACTCCTACCTAGTCCGCAGAATTATGTTTTATATTCAGCAATCAATAAATATATGTTAAATTAAAAGTGATTTAAAGTGATTCTGAAAATGCCAAATTCAACATTTTCTGTTTTGCTAAAAAATATAGAACACCTATGCCAAGTGTTACTTCTCACCTCTGTCTCAAATAGAGGTACTCTTGACAATGGTCAG
>NW_021903233.1:0-573 GCF_006229205.1 Suricata suricatta | reverse complement strand
TAGCTAAAAGTGGAAACAATCCAAATGTCCACCAACAGATGAATGGATGAACACATGGTACATAGGTACCACTGAATGTTAATTGGCCATAAAAGGAATAAAGTTCTGATATACACTACAACATGGATGAATCTTGAAAGCCTTATGCTAAGTACAATAAAGCAGGTAAAAGAGGACAAATATGGTATGAGTCACTTGTAAAAAAATATCCAGAAGAGGCAAATTCATTGATCCAGAAAGTGGGTTGATAAATAGTTACTGGTTAATGATTACAGCATTTTTGTTTGGGGTGATGAAGAAGTTTTAGAAATAATGGTGATGTTTACATGCACAAGAACATAAATGAACTTAATGCAACTAAATTATACACTTAAAATCTGCCATTTTAATGTTTTTATCTTATACATACTTTACCACAATCTTAAAACATTTTTTTAAAGAGAAATTGCAAAGACTGCTTGTAGGGCTAAGAGTGAGAAAGAAAATGCATTTTGAGCCTCCCAGTTCCTCAGGGTCCCTTCTCAGGAGTGTGGGGCCCCACAGCTGCCCCTATTGCCCTGAGAGCATGGGGAC
>NW_021903232.1:0-573 GCF_006229205.1 Suricata suricatta | reverse complement strand
TTGATTAAAATATGTATGAATAGCAGGGTCATCCTCTCTCTAAATGTTCCACTGATCATAGTTTTAGACTCAGTTTAGGGTATCATAAATGAAGGGCATGTGGAAAAGGAAAAAGTAGTGACGAAAATGTTTGGGTGAATAGCCATAGGAAGAAGACCACAGGAAATGAATACATTTAGCTCTCAAAAGATAGAGTGAAGAGTATGTCAATCTCTTTGACTGTCAATTTGCTCATCTTCAAAGTTTGACTAATGATTCCTATTCTCAGGTTCATGAATGAAAAGCAATTTCTGCCACATACTAGTTGTATAAATTTGGTCCAACAGATTTACCTCTCTGAACCTAAATATCTTAATCTGTAAAATATAAAGAATGCTGGGAAATACCTTATGGACTGTGAGACTTCTTGGTGTATGATACACACTTAGCACTTGGTGAATGTTAGCTAGTGTCACGGACTTCTCTATTCCTTCCTTGAGGGCTTCTGTAGCAACGCACCACCAAATGGGTGCCTTAAAGCAAGAGTAATTTATTTTCTCAGAGTCCTGGGGACTAGAAGTCTGAAATCAAAGT
>NW_021903231.1:0-573 GCF_006229205.1 Suricata suricatta | reverse complement strand
ATGTGACTCTATTACCTGGTAACCGACCCGGGTCAGTTCTCCGCCCCAAATTCTATATAAGAGGAATTATTTTCTTAATAAGAGACAGAGGCTTGATCAGAAACCGTGTGCTGTCTTCACTCTCTGCGTCTCCCTCCTGCCCTGTTTTCTCTCCCTCCCTCAGGAAAAGAACCCGCGGGGATTCTCCACCTGAGATAGGTGCAGCCAAACGCCTGGGATGAGCGCGCCAGGACCTGGCTTCGGCTAAGACACTTTGCCATCTCTAAGAATTTGCTAGCCCAAGAAGGGATAGTCTCTCCAGGGTCATCAACCCAGATATCATAGTGTCAGAATAAAGACATACTTAACACAGTCTCTCACCAACCCTTAAAATGGATATAGTGTTTATAATTATCTTCTCTAAGGGCACACATTATATATTCCCTTGCCCTTGAAATTACCTCTATGCTGATGGCTCCTAAGTTTGTATCTAACTCTGGCTTCCTTGTCAGCTTGAGACTGGTGGTATATCTTCTGTCCCTTCTACATCTCATAACTGGAATCAAGAGCATCATGATATTCTTTTTTGTTTTG
>NW_021903230.1:0-573 GCF_006229205.1 Suricata suricatta | reverse complement strand
TGATCTTCTCTCATAAAGTGAGTGTGGCTAACTCTTATCTTTCAAGAAACCATCTGGACTTGGTGTTTTCTTTGTGAGAGCATATTTAACCACTGACTATTATTACAGAGTGATTTACAATTTTCTGTTCTTGGGGAAGTGATGCCATGTCATTGCCTTGACCTGGGTCTTCAGAAACTAAGATAATTAAAAAATGAACTGTTCTAGGTAAAGGAACTAAGACCTGATGGGTTTGAAGTAAATGTATTGCTTATTCCCAGCATCTCCAGACAGCAGGAGCATCTCAGAATCAGAAAGAGCTTTAGGGCAAAGATTAGAGCCCATAACCAGTTCATCCCAGTTTTCCTAGAACTTCCCTGATTTTAGCACTGAAAGTCCTTCATCCTAGAATCCTTCAGTAATATGAATGGAGAGCTGACATATTTTTAAGGGTTTTTTTGTTGGCCTTATTTCCTAACTTTTAATTGTTTTTGTCTTTCTTTTCTTTAGTTGTATAGCATATCTCAGACCATTTGGTTCCAGGTGTATATTGCTGGTTACAGTATTTTTTATTAAAATAAATATGAAGAGAAA
>NW_021903229.1:0-573 GCF_006229205.1 Suricata suricatta | reverse complement strand
TTCATTCAAAAATATGAATATATTATGAGTCAGGTACTGGTTTAGACTCCAGCAATATAACATTGAACAAACAGACACTATTTTAACTCATATATTCTTATTTCAAACAAACAAATTTAATCACATTAGAGAGTGCTATATGAAATCTAAGAGAGTAAAGGGAACAATGGGAGCACATAAGAGACATAGATTGTGGAACATCAAATAGAAATTCCTGGAAGAAGTAATATTTTGGCCAAGTCCTGAAATCTCAAAAGAAGTAATCCAAGTGAGGTGAGAAGCTGAGTTATTAGCATATGGGGGAAGAGGAGGGACAAGGTCTAAGTCTAAGAAAGAGCATGTCACTCAAGGAGGTGAAAGTCTTCACTGCGATGGGAATATGGAAGTGGAGTGGGGAGAATATAATTGGAGATTGTACCCTACACCACAAAACATAGTATTTGAAGGATGTTTTATCTTGAGAACAAGGAAGAGGTACTGAAGGTTTTCAATGGTCTGACATGATTAGATTTATATTTTAGAAAGGTTTTTTTCTTTTTCTTTCTTAACATACATATGATATGTATTATGGAT
>NW_021903228.1:0-573 GCF_006229205.1 Suricata suricatta | reverse complement strand
GTGTGTGTGTATTTTTAAGAATATAATATAAAGTTAACCACCAAAAAACTAAAGACTTTTCTATCAGGCAAAAACCAAAAAAGAAAAACAAAACAAGCCAACAACATCAACAAACTCATAAAACAACCACAATTTGAACAAAATTTTAAAATATATTTTAAAAACTGAAGTCTTAAAATACAGTAAGACTGAATTGAGAGTGATCAGATATCTTTTGGATATTTATGTAAAAGTATTCTACACATCCCAAACTCTATGCTTTATGGAAGAAATAGACTTAAAACTTTGTGACCTATACATATGAAAATAAAAAGATGGCTACATGAATCTAACAAATAAAGACAAATATAAATGGTGTATTGCTATTTTAATTCAGTTTAAAATCATGCAGGGGCACTTGAGTGGCTCAGTCAGTTGAGTGTCTGACTTTGGCTCAGGTCATGATCTCTTAGTTCGTGAACTGGAACCCTGGGTTAGGCTCTGTGCTGCCAGCTAGAACCTGGGGCTTGCTTTGGATTCTGTGTCTCCCTCTCTCTCTGATCCTCCTCCAATTGTTCTCTCTCTCTCTCTCTC
>NW_021903227.1:0-573 GCF_006229205.1 Suricata suricatta | reverse complement strand
TACCTGGTCTTGTGAGCTTTTCAACGCTTTGATTCCCCTACTCTACTCAAGGTGTTTCTTAGGTTTATTTCTTTTTTTCCGATTATTTTAGGCATGAAAAACAGCCATTACAAGCAAGAAATAATACCTATGCAAGATATCTGCATGAAGGAGCCACCTTACTACTGGACAGTAGTAAGTGTCCTGAGGACAAACCTTGCCTATCCATGGTCAAGGCCTGGGAAGAGTCTAAGTCATCCCTTGGGAAGAATCACATAACAGTTGTTAGAGTTTGCTATAAGTACCTTCTCACAGAATGGGATTGTAAATTTAAATCCAGGGAAGAAATTAGCCTAGATTTAAGCTATAACTGTTCTCATAAATGGATAATTGCATAATTATGGTTTATTGGCATGACACATAATGAAATCTTCACAAACACTCACCCCTCCAATAAAGATGCATTTTTACAAAGTGTAAAAATGTTTGTGCATGCTGGAGATGTACATCCCATGTACGTGTAAGTGATCTGGAGAAGGTTTTAGTTGGAGATTATCTCTTAGTGGTCAGTGGTAGAGAATTCATAGGTAGATC
>NW_021903226.1:0-573 GCF_006229205.1 Suricata suricatta | reverse complement strand
AAAAAATCAGCCTTCAGACACACTGTTTTGTTGAGGATGGAGGAGCAAGGGCCAAAAGATTTATGAGCCTAAAAGCGTTGTTAATAGACCTGGAAGATTTACGGTCACAGCTGCTATGCTGCGAGAAGGGCGGCAACAGCAATCGAATGGCAAATTAGCCAAGGTTTGGGTTTTATGATGACAGTCGGAGGGGGAGGAAGCAGAAAAACTTCATCCCTTGCTGCCGGAGGCATATTTGGGCAAATGGCATTTGTGCTGGACCCTGTCCAGGGACATTCTCAGCAGTGTCCCCTTGGTGTGTTTCTTCCCACTGACAGGCATGGACACTGCCGGCTTCTTTTGGTTTGTTTCTTTCTTTCAAACAGAGGGTATTTCAGTGGATTAGAATGGGATGGGTGTGTGCTGCAAAGACCTCTAAGCTGAGGCCTGGCCGCAGCTCACGATCCCAGATGCAATAAGCAAAGATGCACGAGCGGAGGGAGACACGGCCAGTTCTCTGCTCTGTGACACCTCTGTGAGCTCAGTTGTCATCTGAAACTGTCCCCCCTCTTCCATAACTGTGGTCTCTGGGGG
>NW_021903225.1:0-573 GCF_006229205.1 Suricata suricatta | reverse complement strand
AGGATTCCTCTCATTCGTGGATCCCTAGTGGCAGAGGTAGAAGATGGGTAGAAAGGACGCCTAGGACACTTCTTTTTCTGGACTTTACTCTGGGTGGGGTAGGACTTCATCAGGAACTCAGGGATGGGAAGGCACAGATTTAGGCCTGGATGCATAATTAGCAGGGTCAGGTGTGAACAAGGACTAGTTCAAGAATTAAGATTTTAAAGGGTCGCCTGGGCGGCTCAGTCAGATCTCATGGTTTAGAAGTTCAAGCCCCACACCAGGCTTTCCACAGGCAACTCAAACTGGTTGGGATTCTCTGCCCCTCCCCCACTTGGGCTCTCAAAGTGCTTTTTTACAGAAGAAATCAGGGTTTGCGGACAGACAACAGCGTTTCACCAGCCCCAGGGCTTTCTCATGGATTACAAGCGAACAGTCTCCACAGGTGCTCTCCATGAGGCAGACCTACAGTGTAGCTCGAGTGTGTCCAGAGATCTCCCTAGATGGAAAAAGCTTTCTTTAAACCACTAAAAGATCGTGGCAGGGACTCCTACACCTAGAGGCCAGTGAAGGAGATAATGTATGTTCTTC
>NW_021903224.1:0-573 GCF_006229205.1 Suricata suricatta | reverse complement strand
ACCTGAGTCAAATCTCCCCTCTCCACAGAAGCTGGCTGAAATCTCTGCTCAGAACCCTCTTTTATTTCTCTCCGTTTCATGCGGTGTGCACATTTCTTTGGTCAAGCCTGCAGTCTGCTGCTGAGATCTTTGTGTCAAGACCATGAGCGCTGAGCTCCCGTCATGGTTAAGAGAGCTCGCTGGGCACAGGGGTGTAGGCTATGTGCCGATGGCTAGCCCAGCAGGGCATGCTTGGCAGATCACTGAAAATGAATGCAAGCTCCCACTCACAGAAGTGTGATAAATGGCACTTCATAATACTGTCGTGATTTACCACTGGGCTCTTGCTTCGGGACAGGTTTTATCTTGCAATCTGTGTTTTGTTGAATTCTTATGTCTTTATGAGATGGATGTTATGACCCCATTTTACTCACGAGAAAACTGAGGCCAAGGAAAGCTAAATAACCTATGCGAGACTCCAGAGCTAATCCGTGGCAGGGCCACGGCCAAACTCCAGTTCCCTGAGCCTTGAGTCCCTGCTGCAAGCATCACACAGATCGGATCAGATTGCTAGCTGCATGAATTCTCCGTGCC
>NW_021903223.1:0-1329 GCF_006229205.1 Suricata suricatta | reverse complement strand
CCTGCTCTAGGAAATGCAGCCGAAGCTTTTCCGGGGCTGCTCGGGGAGGGACCCCGTGGAAACACCACCATGCGGCCGGGGTTCTTATTTTGCAAGGCACCTGCAGGAAGGGACCAGGCGCCTCTCATCATGAGTGTATATCAGGATCAGTATTCGCGCTGCTGCCACACTGACCACAGGGAAGATCCCTCGACAGAGATAAGTCAGTTTCCGCGAGAAGAATCGGGGGGTGCACTTGCCCTTTAGGGAACCGGTGGTGGAATAAGTGACTTGTCTCCCAAGGGGAGGGAGTGCTGGCCTGGGACGGGCAGCGTGTCCCCACCCAGACCTGTCCCACAGGACAAAGCCTGTTTCTCCTTTCACCGTCACAGGAGCCAGGCAGGGGAGACGTTCCTGTGGTCTGTGGTTTTCCCCTGACAGACCCGAGGGAACAACAAACACCCAGATGAGAAGACGCCGCAGTTGTTTATACAGAACTCTCTACAGCAAGGAGGCCAGCCGTCATGACTTGCGTTAGAGCAGAGACTTAAAGGCAGAGGAGTGAGAAGACCTTGTGGTTAGAAGAAGAAGGAGGAGGAGGAGGAGGAGGAAGGGGAGGAGGAGGAAGAGGGGAAGGAGGGGATGGAGGGGGAAGACAAAGAAGAGGAAGAAGAGGAGGTCCAAGGGTGAGAGGACAGATCCCATGTCTTTGCGGGAGCAGCTGAAGTGTGGATGATCCTCGGGTTCCCGCCTTTATTTCAGGGAAACAAAGTTTCACGACAAGAGGGTGAAGTCGTTTCCATCCCAAAGGTAAAGTAGAGGCTCTGACGTTATTTCTTTGAATGTCCAGGACCCATGAGCTCATTTCAAACTCAACAGATTTTTTTTTAAATTAAATGTTGATCTCTTCAAATATTTAACATAACATCTTAATAAATAAAAGATTACCGTCCTATTCCACAAAGGAACCTATCGAGTTTTTCTAGCTGGTTGTGCCTTTATTTTTATATTGCCCATCTGGCAAGTGTCTGTCTGAGGGCTTTAGAAGCCAGAACAAAGTCAAATGCAAATTGACAGAAGCCTGGAATCTTGGAGCCAGGCACCCCCGTTCAGGGAGAGGGGCCGGGGATTGTGAGCCTGACGGAATGTGAGCTTTCCTGCCTGAACTTCATTAATTGTGTGATCTTGAAACCATTAGATGACCTGTACGTCTCCTTCTTGAAATGGGCATCGTGATGTTAGTGGCGTGATTGTCAGAGTTTTAAGTATGAGCTGCCCCAAATGTCAGGGTCGGTGCGACAGGCACCAGGAGGGTTGGTGTAGACCCGCCCTGAGCGCCTGGACCAGAGA
>NW_021903222.1:0-573 GCF_006229205.1 Suricata suricatta | reverse complement strand
GTGTGCCTATCCCTGCATGTCTGTACTAGAATCTCACAGCTGGTAGCAGATTTGGCACGAAGTTTTGATATGGTTCTTTGGCACAGAAACTCCTGGGAGGGGCTCAAGTAAATAGAAAAAGCAGTTGTGTGGGGGAAGGAATGGGGGTCAGCGTGGGTGTCCCCATTTCTGTGTGGGCGGGTTCTGGGCAGGGTCGAAAGAGGTGAAGACTTGGGATCAGTGTGTCTTAGATGCCTTGTATAGTGAGAAATTCTGCAGGACCTGTGTGTACGGGCATCAAAGCTCAGATAGGTACCAGGAAAACCAGGAAGCTCAAGCCTAAGCCAGTAGGCCACTCAGAGAGAGAGAGAGAGAGGGAAGAGAGAGAGAGAAAGAGAGAGAGAGAGAGAATTACACTTCTTGAGTGATCTTATTCCTTTTGGGGCCCATTTGTGACAACCTGGCTACACCATGGTCCATCCTCTGCGTCCTCCAATGTCTTTGGGGCACAATGCGGTGGTGCAATTCCAATTACAGCCCTGAGAAACAGGAAAAGAGGGGACCCCGCTTTCCTCCCCGGGCCCCCTGTGACAA
>NW_021903221.1:0-573 GCF_006229205.1 Suricata suricatta | reverse complement strand
CTCACTCACTCACTCTCTCTCTCAAGAATAGATAAATATTACTTTTTTTTAATTAAAAAAATCACATACAGGGGCATCTGGGTGGCTCAATTGCTTGAGCATCAACTCTTGATTTTGGCTCAGGTCATGATCCCAAGGTCATGGGCATGAGCCCCACGTCAGACTCTGCACTGAGCATGGAGCCTACTTAAGATTCTCTCTCTGTCCCCCTGCCCTTCTCCTCACTTGCACTCTTGCACCCTCTCTCCAAAATAAAACAATAATAATAATCATAAAGTATAATCACAGTCTAGTGAGAAAAGTAGGATGTGCAAATAAATCCTCATCATTAAATGTGCTAATTGCTGAAACAGAGAAACCTCAAAGTCTCAGGTCACAGAAGACTGGACAGCCAGCACCAGAGGGTCAAAGAAGGCTTCCCAGTAAAATGATGATTGACTTTGCTTTAGAAGAATCCACTTAAGTAAAAAACAAAAACAAATGAATAAAACCACCTTCTTTCATAAAGCAGCCCTGCAATGGCTTCATCAGGAAAACAAAAATAAAAATAAAAACTAAAACAAAACCCACACA
>NW_021903220.1:0-573 GCF_006229205.1 Suricata suricatta | reverse complement strand
ACAACTCAGGCAACAACAGATGCTGGCGAGGATGTGGAGACACAGGAACCCTCCTGCACTGTTGGTGGGAATGCAGACTGGTGCAGCCGCTCTGGGAAACAGTGTGGAGGTTCCTCAAAAAGTTAAGAACTACCCTACGACCCAGCAATTGCACTACTAGGTATTTATCCAAGGGACAGAGGAGTGCTGTTTCAAAGGGACACATGAACCCTGATGTTTACAGCAGCACAACTGACAACAGCCAAAGTACGGGAGGAGCCCAAATATCTGTCAATGGATGAATGGATAAAGAAGATGTGGTGTGTGTGTGTGTGTAATGAAATATTTCAGTGATTAAAAAGAATGACATCTTGCCATTTGCAATAATGTGGATAGAACTAGAGTATATTATGCTAAGTGAAATTAGAGAAAGACAAATTTATGACTTCACTCATGTGGAATTTGGAATTTAAGATACACAACAGATGAATATAAGAGAAGGGAAGCAAAAATAATATAAAAACAGGGAGAAAAACCATACATTAATAACATTGAATCTGTAATAGAAAACCTTCCCACCAACAAAAATTCCAG
>NW_021903219.1:0-573 GCF_006229205.1 Suricata suricatta | reverse complement strand
TGTACACATTGGAAGCACGCTATTTGATAAACTTGCACAAGGAAAACACACCTGTGTAACCAGTGTGTGGACCAAGAAACGAAACAAAGGCAACATCTCCGAACCCCGAGACGGTTGGTAATTTAAATAGCAAATTTGTCTTCATATTACAAACATGAGGAACCTGGAAAGTGCCATGCGGGGGGAGTGACATGCTGCCAGACACAGAGGATACTTTGAGAAGGCAGGAAGGAGAAAAGGAGGCTTCAGAGCTGGCGGGGATCCCTTGGAGCATAAGAAAGGGCCTGGAGGGTTTCAGCCACCAGCAAGGAGCCCAGTCTGGTCTGGGGATGGGGATGGGGGAGGGGAGGGGAGGGGGCGCTGGAGAAGCTCAGGCTGGGACCACAGGGGCAGAGTCTAGAATGACCGAGTGGGTGTCTGTTGTGGGATGCTAGCTCTATCCATAAAGACTCGGTGTTGCAACTGACAAAAAAAATTAGATTTGTTTAAGCAAAAAGTAAAATAAAAAGCAACATACTGCCTCAGGCATTGCTTGGTCTCGGATCAGATGATGACTGAGAAGTTTTCCCCTCT
>NW_021903218.1:0-573 GCF_006229205.1 Suricata suricatta | reverse complement strand
TTTCAAAACATGGTCAAACAAACTCCATCAGGGCCAGCCAGGTGTTAAAACACTCAGGCACGATTGTCAAAGCAAAGAATTATGTGCCAGTAAATATAAGTCTGGGCCCCAGTTAAGCAATCGCCTGGATGACACCCTGCAGGTTAACCCTTTGTGAACAGACTGGCCCGTCACCAGTGAGACAGGGCTAGAGAGAGGGCGAAATGGTCCAGGGTGGGAGGGACTGGGCATGGGATCCAGTCAGACTGAAACTGGGCTGTTTTTCTGTGCTGCCATTCCTGGGCAACCACAACCCTGGGGGCTGTGGGCCGTGCTGTCAACGCAGACTGTCTGTAAGGCAGGTGTAGGTGTTTCACGTACTTTCTGAAGCCCCTGGGCCTGTGCTCACACAGGCACCCAGAAACATCGGGAAACTGACAAGTGTTTCCTGACCACCTACTCTGTCAAGCACCGAGTTTCCTTGATGTGTCAGGGCTTTAGTCTTATCTCCTCAGGGCTCCTTCTCCAGGGGCTCCTTCTTCCATTCTGGGTGCCCAGGGAAAATTCTGAAAAGCTCCTTTTCTTTTTTTTTTT
>NW_021903217.1:0-573 GCF_006229205.1 Suricata suricatta | reverse complement strand
GGGAGTCTGCAACCACACAGATGACTGTACAGGGTCGTCCAACTCCTAAAACAGGAGCTGAGAGGCTGTGGGGCCACTAATCCACAGCAAGGGGCTCAGAGCAACAATGTCGATTAATTGTACATCCTCTGCAGCTTAAACTAGTCAAATATTCTTCCTATCAAATGTCCTTGAAAAACACTAGTCATTAGATCCTAACACCTAATTTTTCTTATCTGTATCTTCTCTTATTTTGTCTTGCAAGACAATTTTTTAACAGAAAAATTTAACCCATTTGTGGAATTTAGAGAGATGGTGGTAAATGGTATTGTAAACTAATATAATCTTTTCACAAAGCAATTTGTGGCAATATAAAAATAATCATACTCTTATACTAGCTCTTATTTCTGAGAAATGTTCTTTAAAAATCAAATGGAACAAAACAGAAATATACTGAAGATACTTATATGAATGCTATCTGTAAGTTTAAAAAATTTAATTAACCTGAGTTATCTATTTTAAAGCCATGGACTTTGTAAATAATGACACATCAGTATCATCATCATCATCATCATCCTTATTGTTTTCCCTCTA
>NW_021903216.1:0-573 GCF_006229205.1 Suricata suricatta | reverse complement strand
GGAGTGACAGTGAGCTGGGCGCATTGAGGATGCTCCTATCCCGTGACCATGTCCCCACAAGGGACCCACTGCGTACGATGGTTTTACCAACACAATTACTCCTGGAAAAAGATAGTAACAGGTTGTCCCCCTGTGACCGCGGAGCCCAAGTTACAGGGTAATTCTGGAACAAAGGTGTGGTCCGCACACTCCACCCCTTTGGCCCAGACATCCGCCCTCCCTGCCTTCAGGGAGCTGACGTGCAAGATGCGCCTTCTTGCGTGTCGAGGTGGCTCAGTCGGTTAAACAGCTGACTCTTGATTTCGGCTCCGGTCATGAGTTTGTGAGTTCGAGCCCCGCGTCGGGCTCTATGCTGACAGCTCAGAACCTGAAGCGGCTTTGGATTCTGTGTCTCCCTCTCTCTCTGCCCCTTCCATGTTCTCTCTCTCTCTCTCAAAAGTAAACAAACAAAAAATTAAACAAACAAACAAACAAACAAGATACGCCTTCTCGGGGCCATGCCCCATATGTTCCCATGACGACGCCCGCCCAGTGAGAGAAGCAGGCGCCTTCCGGCAGCAGGGTTCCAGGGGG
>NW_021903215.1:0-573 GCF_006229205.1 Suricata suricatta | reverse complement strand
AATATAAAAACAGGGAGGGGGACAAAACATAAGAGACTCTTAAACAGGGTTGCTGGTGGGACTGTAGGAGGAGAGATGGACTAAATAAATGGGTTATAGTTATTAAAGTATCTACTCCTGAAATCATTGTTGCACTATATGCTAACAAATTTGGATATAAATTTTTAAAGAATAAAATGAAATAAATAAAATGAAATTCAAAAGCAAGAAAAACAATATGTGGATCTTAGAGTCACCTGGGTGGCTTGCCTCATTAAGCATCTGACTCTGGTTCAGGTTGTGATGTGACAGTCCATGGGTTCAAGCCCCGTGTTGGGCTCTGTGCTGACTGGTCAGAGCCTGGAGTCTGCTTTGGATTCTGTGTCTCTTTCTCTCTATGTCCCTCCACCCTCTCCAAAATGAATATACATTAAAAATTAAAAATATGTGGAGCTCAAATGTATTTATTTTCAGTGAACAGACATGTGTTTTCAAAAAAAATTGAAAGTACATAGTCTATTGATAAATAACTTTATATTCTGTTTGAGTGAAATAAATCCCGTTTCAAAGTATAATAAAATACCTTGTGTACAA
>NW_021903214.1:0-573 GCF_006229205.1 Suricata suricatta | reverse complement strand
GAAGATTGAGTCTCGGCATTCCTTGGGTTTAAGAATTTATATTGGAAAGGGTGTAAGGCCTTCCTATAAGTTCCTTCAGAAATCCTGGATAGGATCTAATCAGGGGCAAGTGCCAGGGAACTATAGATATTGTTGCATAAACTACCAAAGGCAGTGGGTGTTGATGACAGAGTCAGCTGAGGTTTGTTTGAAGTTGATGTGCTGGAAAGTGTTCTGGCTCTTCTTGGAACTTATTAGGGCTAGGGTTCTAGGACAAAACTCAAAGAATGATAACTTTCCTGTTTCCCCATGGAAGTGGGAACATAGCTATTTTGGCTTATTCAGAGGCAAAAACAGAGCAGGAGTAAACAAGCTCTAATGGAAAAACAGCAGAGACAGACTCTCTAAACTGAATTCCCTTCATTTCCCTACTTCATCTCCCTTGTTATGTGATTTTTATCCTCCTCATTCTAATAGGGAGTGTTTGATGTTGAAGGCCTCATCTCCTATAATTTCTTCAAGCTGAAAGAGATTGCAAACTTCATCTATTGAGAGGAATGAAAAACCCAAACCATTTGATTAAATTAAATGCTC
>NW_021903213.1:0-573 GCF_006229205.1 Suricata suricatta | reverse complement strand
ACAACTCAGGCAACAACAGATGCTGGCGAGGATGTGGAGACACAGGAACCCTCCTGCACTGTTGGTGGGAATGCAGACTGGTGCAGCCGCTCTGGGAAACAGTGTGGAGGTTCCTCAAAAAGTTAAGAACTACCCTACAACCCAGCAATTGCACTACTAGGTATTTATCCAAGGGACAGAGGAGTGCTGTTTCAAAGGGACACATGAACCCTGATGTTTACAGCAGCACAACTGACAACAGCCAAAGTACGGGAGGAGCCCAAATATCTGTCAATGGATGAATGGATAAAGAAGATGTGGTGTGTGTGTGTGTGTAATGAAATATTTCAGTGATTAAAAAGAATGACATCTTGCCATTTGCAATAATGTGGATGGAACTAGAGTATATTATGCTAAGTGAAATTAGAGAAAGACAAATTTATGAC
Organism: Suricata suricatta; assembly: GCF_006229205.1. Lineage (NCBI taxonomy): Eukaryota > Metazoa > Chordata > Mammalia > Carnivora > Herpestidae > Suricata > Suricata suricatta. Next base: position 148 of record NW_021903213.1, on the reverse strand, counting down.
TTCACTCATGTGGAATTTGGAATTTAAGATACACAACAGATGAATATAAGAGAAGGGAAGCAAAAATAATATAAAAACAGGGAGAAAAACCATACATTAATAACATTGAATCTGTAATAGAAAACCTTCCCACCAACAAAAATTCCAG
>NW_021903212.1:0-1329 GCF_006229205.1 Suricata suricatta | reverse complement strand
CTTTACATGCCAGTGGCTAACAACCTTATGAACAGTTATTGCTCTAGAGTGTTACTGTTTTACCATCAAGAAAAATGTCACTTTTGTAATATAATAAATGTGGTTCAACTCATCCTCAGCACTTTTTGAGATCATGTCATTCAACAATAGTGTCTTGTAAGCACTTTCCCAAAGTGTTTCCTGAATCATTATGTTCCAAATAAAACACCTCCTATCTGAGACATCTTGTGAAGAGAAAAGGATTCATTCAACAAATAGGAGAATGAGGGAAGCTCAATTCAGTCCAGAACAGTCAATGCTGGGTCTCTGGTTTCTACCATATACAGGAAACTGTTCTGTATCACCCAAAGGTGCAGCTAGGTGGAATTCCGTAGAGGCATTCCTGTTCTGCCCCGCTGAGCTCAGGAAAACAGATCCCCAACTGTGGGAATGAGAGGGGGAAGGCAGACTTTCTACTCTGCAGACCACTATACCATCACAGCCTACACTGAACCAGATGTCCACCCTCCATGGGAGCACATCATAGGGGGCCGGGGGTACCACAGAGCAGGAGATGCTGCATCAAAGAACTCATGAAGTCAGCCTGACTTACAGGACACACCTGAGCATCCACCATGATGGATGTTCCACTCTTTTCTGAGATGACAACAATCAACAAATTCACAAAATACTCCTACGCGTGTTTGTTTGGATGTGCATTACAATGCATCCATGCTTCTGTGGCACCCCAGTGTATTCAGATCAGAAGGAAAAGGGCTATGTGACCCTGGAAGGTAGTGACTCTTTTTCATTCATCTGCTTTGGCAACAGGAAAGCTTGGGTTCAGACCTCAATTCTGGTACTCGTCACTAGTAGAAAACCTTGAATAGACCCCTTGATCTCACAATCTTTATCTTTCTCAACCGCAACATTGGGATGGAGTTGGCCCCTCACCGTGCTGTCCTGGAGATTGGATAAAATAGGGTAAATGATGCACACAGTACAGTGGCTGGTGTCTAGCAAGAGCTCGGGTCATAGCTGTGGTCACTGTGGTCGTCAGAGGTGGTGCTACTAGAGGGAGCAGTATTTTGGCCATAGCCTGGCTCTCAGCACAATGAACACAGAGGATGCTCAGTGAATTAAATGTAAGACCAGGCAGAGAAGGACAGAAACCATATGTTTGCACTCATAGGTCTAGCAGGAAAACAAGAGAGACCTAATGGAGAACCAGGGGGAACGGAGGAGGGAGAGAGAGTTGGGGAGAGAGAGGGATGCAGAACTTGAGAGACTATTGAATGCTGAGAATGAACTGAGGGTTGGGGGGGAGGGGGTAGGGGGGAAGACAGGTGG
>NW_021903211.1:0-2784 GCF_006229205.1 Suricata suricatta | reverse complement strand
TTATTTTATTTATTATTTTTAAATGTTTAATTATATATTTCTTTGAGAGAGAAAGAGAGAAACTGAGAGAGAAAGCGAAGAGGGGAAAAGAGAGAGGGAGGGAGAGAATCTAAAGCAGGCTCCATGCTTAGCACAGAGCCCTACACAGGGCTTGATCTCACGACCCCAAGATCACAACCTGAGCTAATATCAAGAGTCAAATGCTTAACTGACTGAGCCACCCAGTCATCCCTTAGTAATTATTTTAAATTATTGTATTTATATACATCACTAAGACAAAAGATATGTCTCATCATTTTTTTTAACACAAATGTAGGTCTCATAGATATGTAATTCATCTAGTGGTAATTATACATTTTTACCTGCACAACTGTAATGTTTTCTATAGTCTGATAATATAAGCAATCCAAAACATATGGAAAAAGAATATTTAAATATAGAGTGTCTGTGCAAAGTTATAAAAATTAATTAAAATTTACTAAATATTATTGATTTTAAGTGACTTGATAAAAAATTCAAACATTTCATGATATTCCAAAATGACATTGAATCATTCTTCTTAAATGAGCTGGTACATGTTAGAATTTAGGGTAAAAAAATTTAAGTATTATGATTATCTAACCATCATTACCATTACAATTTTAAAAAACAGCAATAATAGAGTCAGTTTTAAAGGATTTTCTATCACTTAAAATGATAATGATACTTTTCATATTAGTCTTTCAATTTAATACCTATATGTGAAAGATACTGGTATTCTTGGAGAAGTTCATGACTCTGTGGCCACAGGATATTTATATGCAAATTGATTAAAGTAGACTGGAATAATCCTTCCAACAATGTAAATACCTGTAACCTGGGTGTCTTGTGAAAATGCATTTTTTGATATAGAAGGTCTGGAATAAGGCTTGAGATTCTGCATGTCTAACACACCTGCAGGCAATGCCAAAACTCTTGGTCTAAAAGCTACCATTTGAATGATAAGAATTAGGTAACCTGCAGCTCATGACTCTTTAAAGTTCAGATTTGCAAGATTTACCAAATTAATGAGGCAATATTATGTGACAGAATATTATTTTAATATAATATGTAAAAATAAACTATTTTCCAAGAAGAGATTTGAATCAATTTTGAATGTGGGCTTGGGGAGCCTCTGCATAGAAAAAAAACCCCAACATTTTGTTGTTCGTATTGAAAGAAGGACAATCAGAGTGAATAAAAACCTGGGAAATTTGGGGGGATTAGTATGTGGTGACTTGAACTTACAATATATGAAAAAATACGAGTAGAACATTCTTTTGTCCTATGTTTTTAAGTCAGTCTTCTGGCCAAACTAAGAAATTAAAAATAGCAATTTCATTATATATATATAAAATTTCTGTCCTCCCTATATATATATACATTAGAAGACAGAAAATCCAACATAGTAGCATTTATTTGCTCTAATTAACATTTCCCAGAAAAAAACTTCTGCTAGTTACATATGATGGGAAAACAACTTTCAAATAAGTTCTCAATCCTATCAGACCCAAAGTCTCCTCCCTATAAAAATAATATTTAGTGTTCCTGTTACTACATGCAAATTAAATGCACAGAGGTTACAACCTAAAATGACTATATTTTAAAAAATCATTATGATGCCCTAATTTTAACATAAAGGAGACATGAAAGGGAAATGTTATATGTCAATGTGTAAGTGCCTAGACTAAATTACATAAGTGACATAATAAAGTAGTCAGGTACTTGGATTCATTAACTCAATATGTAAAAGTTCCAAATGCTGACCAATAAAGATGAATTTTCCTGTTCATTCAAATATCATTAAGAGTGTGACCTGTAATGTAGCTAAATGGTGAACAATATTTGGTAGCATTTCCAAAGGAAAAAAGTATAATCTTCCTTCAAGTTATACAGTGATTAAATTCTTGGATATTTCTATCTATATTAAAGGTATGTGCCTAATGTTTTGTGTTTATATGTAAATAAGAGGAAGGTTCTAATTGAGGATCTTTTTTATGTATTTATTAATTTCAGGTTATCGAGTATGTAGTGTATCACTGGTTTCAGGAGCAGAACCCAGTGATTCATCATAACCTCTCTCTCTGCCCTTTGTCTTTCCATGGAAAGAGTTCCCTCTCCTCCACTGCATCCCCATTTTTCTCTCCCACAATTCACTTCCACACACCTCGTATCTGCCACGCTGTCTCCCTCCAACTGTGGAGATCCTCCTGCCACTCCACAGACTGATTCCTGGGTGTTCCAAGTGATCTGAACTCAATGCAGCTGTGTTTGAGGGACAAGGAAAGCCAGAATCCGCCTACTTCTCTTCTATCTTAAGGCCTAATGCCAAGAATAATGAATAGTTGGTTTTTCACACACAAGAATGAGTTCTAGATGTTCAAACCATGTACAGGATAGGGAGCAAATCTTGTTGGCAACTCTGTGCATTGGAAAACATCAAGAATCTGGTACCATCTTAGTGATTGTAAATATTGAAAAGGACCAATAAGTTTCAAACTGCCTAATGTTTTCTCAACTGATAACATCACAAGTGATCTCTTCAAGCTTATTATCTGCCATAATGTTGATTCTGAATGAAACTGTTAACACAACTTCACAAATGAGCAATGTTTCTTGTATCTGAAGCACAAATCTAATCATTAAGAGCTTTATTTCATTTAAACGTAAATTAAAATTCTACATAAAACTTTTATCAAAGTTTTCTTTCTTAGTGAGATTTTTTAATGTTAGCTTTTCTCTTGGATATCAATTATGAGGACATCA
>NW_021903210.1:0-573 GCF_006229205.1 Suricata suricatta | reverse complement strand
CCTGACTGCCTTGGATCTTTCCAGACAGTCTCTCCAGAAGAGTCCAAGCAGGGGCTGCTGCGGGGTGGGGCACGGAGGAGAGGAAGGGACCTCTACGGCAGTGTCGCCTCTTACTTCTGGACTCCCGGCATCCAGAGTGAGCCGGGCGAGGATCAGAATGTGCAGACGCCAGGTACCCTCATCCCTCCCCCCATCTTTCCCTCCTCTTGCCTCGTGCCCCTGAGCCCCAGACCTGCTGTAGAAACAGGACGTGTGCCCAGCAAAGAGCAGGAGAGAAACATGATCACCGTCCCCATGAGCGCAGCAGCGTGGGGGCTGATGCTGGGAATGCCGAGGCAGCCTGCAGAGCGGCCCAGAGCTCCTCGATCTGGGTTGGAATCCTGTCCGTGTGCTGGAGGCTGAGTGGGTGGTCACCTCTGCTTGCTTCTTTTTTTTTTTAATTTTTAGTGTTTTTTGTTTATTTTTGAGGGACAGAGAGAGAGCGTGTGAGCAGGGGAGCGTCAGAGAGAGAGGGAGACACAGCATCCAAAGCAGGCTCCAGGCTCTGAGCTAGCTGTCAGCACAGAGCCTGAC
>NW_021903209.1:0-573 GCF_006229205.1 Suricata suricatta | reverse complement strand
AAAAAAAAAAAAAAGATGATGTATAGGAAACGAAATATTCAAAATATCCATTTTAAAAATTTGGCAGGAAAAGAAAAAAGAAATGAATAAAAGAAAAAATATCAAAGATACTGCTATTTTTTTTAAACACAGAGTAGCTGACCAAGTTAAAAGGAAAAGCAAGTTGAGAGAAAGAAACCAGAAAGTTTAAAAAGAGCATATATAGTAATCATGATCTACACTCAGAGGACAGAGAAGACTGGGAGAAAGGCTGGAATGAGATTAAAGGATATAAGACAGTTGTAGAAACAGATGTTTTATTTATTTTTAAAATTTTCATTTTTTTTAATTTAAAAAAGTTTTAAAAGTTTGTTTATTTATTTAGTGTGGGAAGCGGCAAAGATTCAGCTGCTCGGCCATTTGCTAGCCAGATTTGTCACTCCCTGAGGGGAGTTGCAAAAATTGGCAGGGGACCGCCACTCCCTGTCCGAGGAGAAGCCAGAAGATCAAAGATCAACCGCCTGCAGGCAGCGTAGTATCGGCCCCTCAGGCGCTGTGCTAGAACACTTTAGTCTGGTTCCTCTTTTACTCCAG
>NW_021903208.1:0-573 GCF_006229205.1 Suricata suricatta | reverse complement strand
CTTCCTTGCCACCTCCCCTCATGATCAGAAGTGTGGACACGCATTGTGGTGCCTCCCGGGGGGGTCCAACCCTGACCGAGGCCAGCAGCATCTGGGTCTGGACCAGGGCTGGTAGCAGACAGTCTGTTCCAAGAGGCAGACCCCTGGTGGGAAACCAGACGCTGCGCGGGGACAGGCCGCCAGGGTCACGCAGTGGCCGAGGGCCAGGACTCGGCAGGCGTGGGCGCGACGGTCAGACCGCTGGTTGGCCATTTGCAGCGGCCAGACCCCGGGAAGGGCTGCGTTCCTCAGACCGTTTCCTGCTCTAGCCACACACACAGGCACACGTACACCGTAATCTGTACAGATCTCCGGGGCCCGGAGGTCGGCGGGCCGCTCCCCTGTGGATGGGGCGGAGGACTCGTTATCCGAGAAAGGAGGAGTCCCTCTCTGAAGATCCCCAGGGGAGGAATCGGCGCCTCCCACATTTCCAGCTCTGAAGATTCACAGGGAAGTGGAACCTGCACCTGCTGGCCGGGGCCTTGCTTCACTGCCCCCTTCCTTGCATCTTGTTCCTGGCCACACGACCACGCC
>NW_021903207.1:0-573 GCF_006229205.1 Suricata suricatta | reverse complement strand
GACAGCCTTTCCTAAAGGCGCGGTGACCAGAGGAAAAGCACTCAAAGCCAGGTTGGGAAGACAAGCCAGGGGGCTCCAGGGCACTTAGTAGGTTTGATCATCAACAGGGACATGGACAGGGTGTTGTCCAGGCCAAGGGCAAAAATCCACTGGGGTGGGGCAGCCACAGCACCAGCCACTGGCCACGCACGCCACACCCCCAATGCACAGGTGGAAATGAGCGGACCCAACATGCTGCCGCTAGGAACACGGGGAGTTACGGGGACTCAGCCAGCGGCATTTAGAGCCCATTCAGCACACGGACAAGTTCACAGGAAGCTGATGTCTGCATCTTACAGATGAGCAGAACAGAGAAAGGTAACATTTAACCGGATTCCCATCTGCAGAAATTGAGGCCTGAGTGTGGGCAACTCTATGAACCTCTAGTTGACCGGAGGCACCCCAGGGGAGGAGCTGACGCCCTGAATTTATCTAAAAACCACACGAAATAAGGGGGACGTTTGGATTTTTATCCCTTGTAAATAACTTCCATTAAGCTTCAACTCGACCGCGCTCCTTTCCTTTCCGTGAGCA
>NW_021903206.1:0-573 GCF_006229205.1 Suricata suricatta | reverse complement strand
ACCTGAGTCAAATCTCCCCTCTCCACAGAAGCTGGCTGAAATCTCTGCTCAGAACCCTCTTTTATTTCTCTCCGTTTCATGCGGTGTGCACATTTCTCCGGTCAAGCCTGCAGTCTGCTGCTGAGATCTCTGTGTCAAGACCATGAGCGCTGAGCTCCCGTCATGGTTAAGAGAGCTCGCTGGGCACAGGGGTGTAGGCTATGTGCCGATGGCTAGCCCAGCAGGGCATGCTTGGCAGATCACTGAAAATGAATGCAAGCTCCCACTCACAGAAGTGTGATAAATGGCACTTCATAATACTGTCGTGATTTACCACTGGGCTCTTGCTTCGGGACAGGTTTTATCTTGCAATCTGTGTTTTGTTGAATTCTTACGTCTTTATGAGATGGATGTTATGACCCCATTTTACTCACGAGAAAACTGAGGCCAAGGAAAGCTAAATAACCTATGCGAGACTCCAGAGCTAATCCGTGGCAGGGCCACGGCCAAACTCCAGTTCCCTGAGCCTTGAGTCCCTGCTGCAAGCATCACACAGATCGGATCAGATTGCTAGCTGCATGAATTCTCCGTGCC
>NW_021903205.1:0-573 GCF_006229205.1 Suricata suricatta | reverse complement strand
TGGCCGGCCCCCCCAGGCCGGGCCCCAGACCCACCTGCAGTGTGGCCGGCCCCCCCAGGCCGGGCCCCAGACCCACCTGCAGTGTGGCTGGCCCCCCCAGGCCGGGCCCCAGACCCACCTGCAGTGTGGCCGGCCCCTCTCCTATCCCCAGAGGCGCTTGCCCGCCAGTCTCGGCGTGTGCACTTGTGGCAGGCTGGAGGTGCGGCTGAGACTGTCCCTGGGCTGGTGGGGGTTCGGGACTCGCTTCCTCCCGTGGAAGAATCCCAGAGCCGTGGTCCTGGAGGGGGGCGCCTGGGGTGCAGGGCTGGCCTGCCACAAAGCCTGTCATCGCTGTGCAAGCTGAGGCGCTGAGGCCAGGGCTTTATAGGCTTCCCGGGCCGCCCATTGTGCTCTGCAGGCGGCCTCCTGAGGAGGCCAGCCTTAACCATTTTTCTGCTGGCTTTTTTTCGCTCACACTGTGGCAATGAGCCCAGGCCCGCTGTGCATTTTTATGGAAATTTCCAGATTTAACTGCTTTTTTCACCCACTGATACAATTTTTTTTTTTTAAGTTTGAAAGCATTGGTAAGTAGGT
>NW_021903204.1:0-573 GCF_006229205.1 Suricata suricatta | reverse complement strand
CGGTCCAGTCCTTTGTGGGTATCACGCTGCTCCTATAGTCAGGCCTTCCTGCTGAGAACATAGCTCGCTCCCTCTGCCTTTATTCTGTGTCTCCCTTCAGGCATCTGATGGGCACCTGCCAGCTCACGGATGCTCTTGCCCAGGCCGGAAGAGCCCCTCGGTGCCCGCTGCCCTCAGCACCTCCCAGCAGGAGTGATGGCAGCCCCTCCACGTGCTCGTCACACGCCTGTCCTCCACCCGGCCTCTGAGGGCATGAATTACGCCCTCGTCACCCTGCGTCTCGGCCTCCAGTGTACTGCCGACGGAAGTAGGCGCTCTAATATAATCTCAGAGTGCCGCTGTGGAAAGGTTAATGTTGCCCCAAATGGGTAAGCCACTGACTTGAGAGCCGGCTTTAGGGTTCCCGATTGGAGGCAGCTGGCCTCAAACGTGGACTCAAGTGTCCACCCAGAAGGCCAGTCTGGAGGCTGGAGAGGCCAGGGGCAGGACAGGAAGGAGTGGGTCCAGCACGCTCTGTCCACGTGCAGGGCCAGAGGATTGTAGGTGCGGAGGGTCTGTGGTGTGGCCGGGACC
>NW_021903203.1:0-573 GCF_006229205.1 Suricata suricatta | reverse complement strand
ACAGACACACTGACGCACACACACTGGGACACACAGACACACAGACACATATACCAGGACACACAGACACACACAGACATAGGCACACACAGACACATAGACACAGACAGACAGACAAACATAGACAGACACACAGAAACACGCAAATACACACACGTAAACACGGTCCTAAAACTGGAGGACTCAGCGAGAATGTCTGGTTGTGATGAATGCATGTCACGATTCCACGCGTGTTTTACATCATGGTCCCACTCAAGGACAGTGGCCGAAGTCTATACAGGATGCCTCTGTACTACTTCTCCGGCTGTATGCGTGCCTACAAATACCTTGATAAAAATTTCAGTTAAAGGTGGATTGCAGGGGCGCCTGGGTGGCTCAGTTGGTTAAGTGTCCAGCTTCGGCTCAGGTCCTGATCTCACGGTTTGTGGGTTCGAGCCCCGCATTGAGCTCTGGGCTGACAGCTCAGTGCCTGGAGCCTGTCTTCAGATTCTGTGTCTCCCTCTCTCTCTGACCCTCCCCTACTCGCGCTGTCTCTCTCTGTATCTCAAGAATACATAAAAAACATTAAAAAAA
>NW_021903202.1:0-573 GCF_006229205.1 Suricata suricatta | reverse complement strand
ATGTGACTCTATTACCTGGTAACCGACCCGGGTCAGTTCTCCGCCCCAAATTCTATATAAGAGGAATTATTTTCTTAATAAGAGACAGAGGCTTGATCAGAAACCGTGTGCTGTCTTCACTCTCTGCGTCTCCCTCCTGCCCTGTTTTCTCTCCCTCCCTCAGGAAAAGAACTCGCGCGGATTCTCCACCTGAGATAGGTGCAGCCAAACGCCTGGGATGAGCGCGCCAGGACCTGGCTTCGGCTAAGACACTTTGCCATCTCTAAGAATTTGCTAGCCCAAGAAGGGATAGTCTCTCCAGGGTCATCAACCCAGATATCATAGTGTCAGAATAAAGACATACTTAACACAGTCTCTCACCAACCCTTAAAATGGATAGAGTGTTTATAATTATCTTCTCTAAGGGCACACATTATATATTCCCTTGCCCTTGAAATTACCTCTATGCTGATGGCTCCTAAGTTTGTATCTAACTCTGGCTTCCTTGTCAGCTTGAGACTGGTGGTATATCTTCTGTCCCTTCTACATCTCATAACTGGAATCAAGAGCATCATGATATTCTTTTTTGTTTTG
>NW_021903201.1:0-573 GCF_006229205.1 Suricata suricatta | reverse complement strand
ACTGCAATGTTTATACAAATGCTGGACTAACAGAGGTGTCCAAATACTTTTTATTAACTAAAAATACCCTAGAATTTTGGGGTGAAAAAAAATAACAGCATGGCTTCATTTCCTGCTTTCCTTTTTTTTTTCTTTTTTGGTTTTACCATTTGTAAGTGGAGGTTTTATTCTCGAATCTCTTCATTTTTCTGGAACACTTATTCATTGACAATTATTACTCTTGTCTTTACTGAGCACTAAACATTCCCTTTTGCCAGAGGGAAATAATTTTTCCATTGTTTATTTTCATTTTATATTTCAGATGCTTTGAAAGATAACGTGGTATTGTTATCTGTTGTCATCAAATTAAAAAAAGTAAGACTATAGTAGGGCGCCTGGGTGGCTCAGTGGGTTAACAGCATGACCTCAGCTCAGGTTATCATCTCACAGCTCATGAATTGGAGCCCCACATCAGGCTGTCTGCTGTCAGCACAGATCCTGCTTCGGATCTTCTGTTCCCCTCTTTCTCTGTCCCTTCTCTACTTGTTCTCTCTTTGTCTCTCAAAATAAATGAAAAACCTTTAAAAAAAAAAA
>NW_021903200.1:0-1329 GCF_006229205.1 Suricata suricatta | reverse complement strand
CCGGGCGTGTGGGTGCACAGCGCGTCACCCCCACCCCACCGCCGTGCTGCGTCCCCACACCCAGCCCTGGGAAGCACAACTTCAGGACATGTCTCATCACCAGGCCTTTGCTGGTTTTCATTCTTGAGTGTTTTATTAATTTGTCAGACTGCTCTGGGCCATGTGATCCGTTCCGTGTGAGGGGGAAGGGTGGGAAGGAGAGAAAGGGGCTGCCCGAGGAGGAGAGTTCAGCTGGACTTTCTTTCTGGCCCGGACTCTCCAGCCCCTCACAGAGCAATCACACACTATTGAAAACATCTGTGGACCTGACAGAGCCTCAGAAATAAAAATCAAGCCTGTTCAGACCAAGAATCTCAGGCCGAGTTACATACAATTCTTTTCAAAGACTAGTGAGCTTACTAACAAAACCGAGTACAAGAACCTGTTTTCAAGCAGGGCTAAGATTACTGTTAAGAAACTTGGTATCTGTTTGGTTTTACAACAAGAATGTCCCGCACAAATCTTTAAGGGGAGGGCGAACGGGATATTTTCTAGAGCATGGAAGTCCTGTGGACTTCTGTCTCAACGTTCACACCCGAATAGTTTAAACTTACTGCAAAACCTGTCTTTAAAACCAGTTTGTTAATTAAAAAAAAACCAAACTTTTCAAAATAAAAGGCTTAAAAGAACTATTCTGAGGGAGTAATGTAATTCATTACTGCCTTTTAAAAATGAAATTCCTAATCAGAAGGAGTTCAGATAACATACACCATTAAGTACGACGGACACTGTTCTTGTTTTCAGCCAGACTGCTACCACTTGTGACCCAAGTTCGTTTCTGGGCTGGAAGAGTCACCATCCCACTGATCTCGTTCACAAACGCACTTTCCCTTCCGCCCACACTCAGAGACGCTGTCACAGTATCTTTCTCACTTCTGTGTGTTTGAGGGACTTCTAGCAAGGGTTCTCCACCACATGCATTTAGGTCAGGATTGCAATTTATGAAAATCTGAGTTTCCATGACTCATGTTAACTCTTGTGAAATTTACTTTGAAGATGGTTCCCCCTGCCCCCAATCTTTTGGCTTTTCTCCTTTAAACAACAAATATGGTGACTGAAAAGCATGGCGGTGAAAAGGCCCTAGTTAGCCAAGGAGCACGGAAGCCAGCTGTGAAATGCCTCCTCAAGACTAACTCCCGAACCTTGGCAGGGCTACGGAGGGAACGCCAATGACCCAGATGCACACACAACTAGGGAATCAAATCAGGGTCCCTTTGCCTGAATTCTCTCCAGAAGGACTGAAAATGAAGGAGCTGGAGTTTCACCCACAAGAATGAAACACTCATCTCT
>NW_021903199.1:0-573 GCF_006229205.1 Suricata suricatta | reverse complement strand
ATCCATAATACATATCATATGTATGTTAAGAAAGAAAAAGAAAAAAACCTTTCTAAAATATAAATCTAATCATGTCAGACCATTGAAAACCTTCAGTACCTCTTCCTTGTTCTCAAGATAAAACATCCTTCAAATACTATGTTTTGTGGTGTAGGGTACAATCTTCAATTATATTCTCCCCACTCCACTTCCATATTCCCATCGCAGTGAAGACTTTCACCTCCTTGAGTGACATGCTCTTTCTTAGACTTAGACCTTGTCCCTCCTCTTCCCCCATATGCTAATAACTCAGCTTCTCACCTCACTTGGATTACTTCTTTTGAGATTTCAGGACTTGGCCAAAATATTACTTCTTCCAGGAATTTCTATTTGATGTTCCACAATCTATGTCTCTTATGTGCTCCCATTGTTCCCTTTACTCTCTTAGATTTCATATAGCACTCTCTAATGTGATTAAATTTGTTTATTTGAAATAAGAATATATGAGTTAAAATAGTGTCTGTTTGTTCAATGTTATATTGCTGGAGTCTAAACCAGTACCTGACTCATAATATATTCATATTTTTGAATGAA
>NW_021903198.1:0-573 GCF_006229205.1 Suricata suricatta | reverse complement strand
TATTCCAAAAGTCCAGTAATCAAGAAGCCTGAGCGAACTGAGAGCATGGCTTGCTGTTCTTGACTCTATTTTCAGTGAATGACTTTTCTCAACGTGGTTTATTTAGTCACACATTCTAATATCTGTTCATTGTGTCAGAAAGGTAGAATCACAAGAATTAACGATGGAGGATTTCACTTACTCAGGCGCCTGTCGTCACCTGTCAACTTTCTACCCATTCATCACCTAGCCTGTCACACTTGACATAAGCTTCTGAAAGGCTGGGTGAAGGGGAGGCAGGAGAGGCTGGATAAATGTCTCCATGATCATCTTTAGCAATGTCAGTAGCTCAGCACTCTCAGTATTTTAGACTTGCCTGTGACAGCTTTTCCACTAGAGCTGAAGCTGCATTCCAAATTGATATTTGTGGCGGGTTGGATTCTGGGCTAGAGCAGTGCCTAAGGCAAGCCAAATTCTGCAGTTTGATACCAGTAAACAATATGCTCTCTCTTTGTTTTTATGTGGATGAGCTGGAGTGGAATGAGGGAAGGGTAACTTCAAATGACAGTTGCCACAGGTGATTAATTTTTTTTC
>NW_021903197.1:0-573 GCF_006229205.1 Suricata suricatta | reverse complement strand
GAATGTGTGTGCTCATGTAAGTGGAGGAGGGACAGAGAGAAAGAGAGAGAGAGAGAACCCAAAGCAGGTTCTGTGCTGTCAGCACAGAGTCCAACACGGACTCAATCTCACTAACTACCAGGATCTGAGCAGAGATCAAGAGTTGGCTGCTTAAACTAACTGAGCCTCCCAGGGACTCCATTTCAAGAGCCTATTAATCAAAATATGAACAGATAAGTTAAACATTCTAAAAACATTTCGTGTGACACAATTGAATATGCAGATTGTAAAATCATGGTCTATGTTGCCGATTTCCTTAACAAACTGCTTAGAAGAAATGGTGGTTACAGAGACCACAAATTCCATCCTCTGCTTCCTTTTGAGAAGCTCGGGCGCTCGTGTTTGAGTCCCGGAGCTCGTGAACTAGCGCCCTAGGGCTGCCCTCATCAAAAACCAGACTGAGGGATTTGAACTACAGAAACGTGTTGGCTCACAGTTGGAGGCTGAGCTCTGGGATGGACACGTCCATGGAGTTGTTTCCTCCGAGGCCTCTCCACGCGGCATGTAGGCAGCCATCTTCCCCCTCATCATGTC
>NW_021903196.1:0-573 GCF_006229205.1 Suricata suricatta | reverse complement strand
GACAGCTCAGAGCCTGAAGCCTGCTTTGGATTCAGTGTCTCCCTTCCCCTCCTGGCTCATGCTCTGTCTCTCTCTCTCTCAAAAATAAGTTAAACACTTTTTAAAAATTAAAAATAAATAAATAAAGTATTACCTCAGAGCTCAGTTCTTGGATCCCTCCTTTTCTAAATATACCACTCCTTTGGCAATGTCCTCTAGTCCCTCACCATCTATATGCTAATGACCTCTAGATTTTTATCTCCAGCCCCTCTCCCCTGAATCCTAGCCGTGTACATATACTTCTTACTCTATATATTAATATATCGACAACCAATAGGCAGTCTCACACTTAACATGTCCAGAACTAAATTCCAAATATCTCCTGTCAAACTTGCTTCTCTCACACTTTTCTGTGTCTTAATAAAAAACCTATAACTCCATTACTCTGGTTACCTTAAAAACTTTGGAGTAATTCTTGAGTCTTTGCTCCCCTTGTCTGACATACACACACACACACACACACATATATACACACTCTCTCTCTCCCTCTCTTTATATATATATATATATTCTCTATATATGTGTGTGTGTGTG
>NW_021903195.1:0-573 GCF_006229205.1 Suricata suricatta | reverse complement strand
CTCAGCATTTGGCTTAAACCTCTGTACTAGTTGCACACAAACACAAATTCTGGGATTTTAGCGCAAAGCAGAGAAGCCCATTACACATTCTGGGTGTCTAATCACCTCCCTTCCTCCTGGTCTCTCCTAATTGTCCAGCCACCACATCTCTTTTCCCCTACCTTGGACTTCCCAGGGTCATTCAATCCTGGGGCCAGTAAGCCTCAATGCTCAGTCATTAGGTCTAATTATGACTTTAGGAACTACTTCTGCTAAACCTGAATCTTGATATATAAAAGTCCTTGGAATGTAGAAATCTCATATCTCTGTCCAAAAATCTTTTTACATGTTTTTAAGGTTTGTTTTTGAGAGAGAGAGAGAGCGCGCGCGCGAGAGAGGGTCAGAGAGAGGAGACATAGAATTCGAAGCAGGCTCCAGGCTCTGACCTGTCAGCACAGAGCCTGACTGGGGGCTCAAACTTATGAACCCTGAACCATGAGATCGTGACCTGAGCCAAAGTCAGACACTTAACAGGCTGAGCTACACAGGTGCCCCTCTCTGTTCAAAAATCTTATTTTCAAGACCTTTTCCCCC
>NW_021903194.1:0-573 GCF_006229205.1 Suricata suricatta | reverse complement strand
GATCTACCTATGAATTCTCTACCACTGACCACTAAGAGATAATCTCCAACTAAAACCTTCTCCAGATCACTTACACGTACATGGGATGTACATCTCCAGCATGCACAAACATTTTTACACTTTGTAAAAATGCATGTTTATTGGAGGGGTGAGTGTTTGTGAAGATTTCATTATGTGTCATGCCAATAAACCATAATTATGCAATTATCCATTTATGAGAACAGTTATAGCTTAAATCTAGGCTAATTTCTTCCCTGGATTTAAATTTACAATCCCATTCTGTGAGAAGGTACTTATAGCAAACTCTAACAACTGTTATGTGATTCTTCCCAAGGGATGACTCAGACTCTTCCCAGGCCTTGACCATGGATAGACAAGGTTTGTCCTCAGGACACTTACTACTGTCCAGTAGTAAGGTGGCTCCTTCATGCAGATATCTTGCATAGGTATTATTTCTTGCTTGTAATGGCTGTTTTTCATGCCTAAAATAATCGGAAAAAAAGAAATAAACCTAAGAAACACCTTGAGTAGAGTAGGGGAATCAAAGCGTTGAAAAGCTCACAAGACCAGGTA
>NW_021903193.1:0-573 GCF_006229205.1 Suricata suricatta | reverse complement strand
CAGAGTCACCCAGGCGTCCCTACACACTGGTAGTCTTAAAGACACAGCTCTTAGAGATGTCATGAATTTGGGCAAAGGGGGTGGAAGGGAATTGAGAGAAGCAGATGAGGAAGCAAATTATGTCACTGTATGTAAATGTAGCTTTAACAAGCAAATTGATAAATTATGACAGAGTATTGCAGTATAAATATGTTAGGGATTTGCACACGTTGAAGAAAGAGGAGCTAGAACCTAGCTAAGCGAACCTGAAACCAAGCTTTCCAGTGGCAGTGTGCCTAAGCCAGGCTTTGGAAGAATAGGAACTCTCCAGAGTATGAAATGACCATTCTAAATAAGAGGAGAGTACGCATGGGTAAAAGTGCAGGTTGGCAATAATCAGGACACCTTTGTGGAAACTCAAGTACAGAACTGATGAGTAAGAGAATAATCTTTAAAAGTTCAAGTCGCACACAGGTACTCGATAACAAAAGTCCTATTTCCCATATGACGAGGTTAGAATTTTATCCTAAATTGATTGACTCAATTAAAAATACCAAAGGAAAGGCATATGGGTGACTCAGTTGATTAAGTGTC
>NW_021903192.1:0-573 GCF_006229205.1 Suricata suricatta | reverse complement strand
TTTCTTTTACGGACTGTATATTTTGACTGTCAAAAGGCCATTAAGCTTTTAATACATATTTTTTCTTTATTTGCCAGATATCCTTAATCGCAGGCAGTATTGAATGAATTAATTGCAAAATTAAAGTAAAAGAGAAAACCACTGATAGAACATATTAAAAGGGATAAGAAGAGTCATTATGAAATATTAAGGCAGGAAGTAGTAGAAACTTGAAATGCAGTTCTGTGATGCTATTCTTCAGGGCAAATCTTACCTCTTCCCAAGGATTACTTGTTCTGTTATACACCGATTATTAGTTTTAATAAAATATGGCATACACGTAGGTCATAAATCTAAACTTACATACATCATCTCATTTTTAAAATGTAGAATATTTTAAACTAAGCAAGTTAGGGAAGATTTTAGTTGAGATAAGGTGAAATCTAATTTGGTTTATATGTTACAAATATGTTAAAGGATATTAAGTAAAATTATGTGCCATCTCAATGTTTACAATTCTTTTTTTCCTCCAATGTGCACAATTCTTCTCAGAAATAAGGGGAACTTGAGAAGTATATAATTCCAGGCAAGTAA
>NW_021903191.1:0-573 GCF_006229205.1 Suricata suricatta | reverse complement strand
GATGAAGTGTAGAGTGTGTTGTGGATGAAGAGTGGTAAGATTTGGCCTCAGAGTACTAAGCTTTTATCTAACAAACAAGAACATACATTCTCTCTCTCTCTCTCTCTCTCTCTCTCTCATTTTGTTTTAATGTCAGTCAGTCTCTCCCCATTAGAATGTAAGCTCCACGATCCATTTTGCCTCTTGCTCACTGTTGTATTTTCACTAGCTAGAATGGTACCTGGCACATAGAAGGTGGTTAGCAAAACAAAACTACTAAATAACTGAATGAAAATCATAATTTGTTCTTTTAAAAAAATCACTTTGGTAGCACAGTGGAGAGTGTTTGTGGCTCTAAGCAAGGGTAACAGGAGGCTGTTTGAATGGTTCTGCCAAAAATGGATGGAGGAGGTGTGGACAGAAGATAGCTTGATAGGGGAGTTACTTGAGAGGTGAAGCAGGAGAACTTAAAATTTGACAGGTCTTAAGGCTTGAAGGGATAAGAGGGGAGTCCAAGGTCACTCCCACGCTGCTGCCTTAGGCACTGGAAGACAGGGCCATTTCCTGAGTCAGGAAACAGAAGAAGAAAAGTAG
>NW_021903190.1:0-573 GCF_006229205.1 Suricata suricatta | reverse complement strand
TTTCTCTTCATATTTATTTTAATAAAAAATACTGTAACCAGCAATATACACCTGGAACCAAATGGTCTGAGATATGCTATACAACTAAAGAAAAGAAAGACAAAAACAATTAAAAGTTAGGAAATAAGGCCAACAAAAAAACCCTTAAAAATACGTCAGCTCTCCATTCATATTACTGAAGGATTCTAGGATGAAGGACTTTCAGTGCTAAAATCAGGGAAGTTCTAGGAAAACTGGGATGAACTGGTTATGGGCTCTAATCTTTGCCCTAAAGCTCTTTCTGATTCTGAGATGCTCCTGCTGTCTGGAGATGCTGGGAATAAGCAATACATTTACTTCAAACCCATCAGGTCTTAGTTCCTTTACCTAGAACAGTTCATTTTTTAATTATCTCAGTTTCTGAAGACCCAGGTCAAGGCAATGACATGGCATCACTTCCCCAAGAACAGAAAATTGTAAATCACTCTGTAATAATAGTCAGTGGTTAAATATGCTCTCACAAAGAAAACACCAAGTCCAGATGGTTTCTTGAAAGATAAGAGTTAGCCACACTCACTTTATGAGAGAAGATCA
>NW_021903189.1:0-1329 GCF_006229205.1 Suricata suricatta | reverse complement strand
CCTTCTTCCCTTACAGCACCCGGATTTGGTGTGCCGAGCAGCGAGCCACGTCTAAAGGGAAATGCAGTTCCCAGGCACCCTTGCAGCTAGGCCCGGTCACGTGACACGGATCTGCCCAATGGGATGCGAATGAAGGTCCAGGGGCGGGGCTTCTAGGGAAGACCAAAGTCCCGGAACCAAGATGGCAGCACGGGGGACCGGCTGGGCCGGGGAAATTGCCTCTCCACTCCCCGGCTGGTGAGCGGGCTGCACCCTCCAGGTGGGTTTCTGTCCCTCGTGCAGGCTTGCCTGGGCAGCTCAGGCAACCCCTGTCCTTGGTGGCCCAGCGTCTTGCATGAGCATGAAGGTTCCTCCCTAGAGCAAGTTCCCCCCGGGAACCCCCAAATTAATTCTGTGACCAACTCAACACGGACTTAAATGTAAAATTTGTAGGCACATAACACCCACTGACAAATGCTGTTGAGAACGTGGGGAAATGATCCCACAAATACGGCTGGGCGGAATGTAACATGGTACAACCCCTCTGGAAAAGTTGGCAGTTTCTTAAAAATTCAGACCCATTTACTGGACAGGCGGGCTACTGCAGTCCTGGGTGTTTGTCACCGACGGGAACCTCTGTCTACACCCAGACATGTCTGTGATATTCAGAGCAGCTTTATTGGACGTAACCCCAAACCGGAAACAACCTATGGGTGCCCTCTAGCTGGTGAATGACTCGTGTGAGGAACGTTCCTACCGTGGAACGTTCTCTTTTGGGAACTCTGAGTTCATTTTTATTTTTGTTTTTTTATTTTTATTTATTTTTAAAAATTTTTAGTGTTTAAATTTGGGTGGTGGAGAGAGAGAGAGAGGGAGAGGGAGAGGGAGAGAAAGAGAGAGAACATGAGACGGGGAGGGGCAAAGAGAGGGAGACACAGAACCGGAAGACAGGCTCCAGCCTCTGAGCTGTCAGCACAGAGCCGGACTCGAAGCTCGAACTCACCGACCGAGATCATGACCTGAGCTGAAGTCAGACCCCTAACTGACTGAGCACCCAGGCACCCCTGAACTTATATTTATTTTTATATTAATTTGATTTATTTATTTTGAGAGGATGTGTGCACAAGCAGGGGAGGGGCAGAGAGAGGGGGAGAGAGAATCCCAAGCAGGCTCCGTGCTCAGTGTGGAGCCCCACACAGGGCTCCATCTCAGCAACCACGAGATCATGACCTGAGCCCGAAATGAGATTCGGATGCTCAACTGACTGAGCTACCCAGGCGCCCCTGAACTTATTTTTATTTAAATCAGAAGTGTCCATAAAAATCACGTTGGTGATAGATGGGCGGGGGG
>NW_021903188.1:0-573 GCF_006229205.1 Suricata suricatta | reverse complement strand
GTCCCCATGCTCTCAGGGCAATAGGGGCAGCTGTGGGGCCCCACACTCCTGAGAAGGGACCCTGAGGAACTGGGAGGCTCAAAATGCATTTTCTTTCTCTCTCTTAGCCCTACAAGCAGTCTTTGCAATTTCTCTTTAAAAAAATGTTTTAAGATTGTGGTAAAGTATGTATAAGATAAAAACATTAAAATGGCAGATTTTAAGTGTATAATTTAGTTGCATTAAGTTCATTTATGTTCTTGTGCATGTAAACATCACCATTATTTCTAAAACTTCTTCATCACCCCAAACAAAAATGCTGTAATCATTAACCAGTAACTATTTATCAACCCACTTTCTGGATCAATGAATTTGCCTCTTCTGGATATTTTTTTACAAGTGACTCATACCATATTTGTCCTCTTTTACCTGCTTTATTGTACTTAGCATAAGGCTTTCAAGATTCATCCATGTGGTAGTGTATATCAGAACTTTATTCCTTTTATGGCCAATTAACATTCAGTGGTACCTATGTACCATGTGTTCATCCATTCATCTGTTGGTGGACATTTGGATTGTTTCCACTTTTAGCTA
>NW_021903187.1:0-573 GCF_006229205.1 Suricata suricatta | reverse complement strand
TGTGTGGGTTTTGTTTTAGTTTTTATTTTTATTTTTGTTTTCCTGATGAAGCCATTGCAGGGCTGCTTTATGAAAGAAGGTGGTTTTATTCATTTGTTTTTGTTTTTTACTTAAGTGGATTCTTCTAAAGCAAAGCCAATCATCATTTTACTGGGAAGCCTTCTTTGACCCTCTGGTGCTGGCTGTCCAGTCTTCTGTGACCTGAGACTTTGAGGTTTCTCTGTTTCAGCAATTAGCACATTTAATGATGAGGATTTATTTGCACATCCTACTTTTCTCACTAGACTGTGATTATACTTTATGATTATTATTATTGTTTTATTTTGGAGAGAGGGTGCAAGAGTGCAAGTGAGGAGAAGGGCAGAGGGACAGAGAGAGAATCTTAAGTAGGCTCCACGCTCAGTGCAGAGTCTGACGTGGGGCTCATGCCCGTGACCTTGGGATCATGACCTGAGCCAAAATCAAGAGTTGATGCTCAAGCAATTGAGCCACCCAGATGCCCCTGTATGTGATTTTTTTAATTAAAAAAAAGTAATATTTATCTATTCTTGAGAGAGAGAGTGAGTGAGTGAG
>NW_021903186.1:0-573 GCF_006229205.1 Suricata suricatta | reverse complement strand
GTGTGTGTGTATTTTTAAGAATATAATATAAAGTTAACCACCAAAAAACTAAAGACTTTTCTATCAGGCAAAAACCAAAAAAGAAAAACAAAACAAGCCAACAACATCAACAAACTCATAAAACAACCACAATTTGAACAAAATTTTAAAATATATTTTAAAAACTGAAGTCTTAAAGTACAGTAAGACTGAATTGATAGTGATCAGATATCTTTTGGATATTTATGTAAAAGTATTCTACACATCCCAAACTCTATGCTTTATGGAAGAAATAGACTTAAAACTTTGTGACCTATACATATGAAAATAAAAAGATGGCTACATGAATCTAACAAATAAAGACAAATATAAATGGTGTATTGCTATTTTAATTCAGTTTAAAATCATGCAGGGGCACTTGAGTGGCTCAGTCGGTTGAGTGTCTGACTTTGGCTCAGGTCATGATCTCTTAGTTCGTGAACTGGAACCCTGGGTCAGGCTCTGTGCTGCCAGCTAGAACCTGGGGCTTGCTTTGGATTCTGTGTCTCCCTCTCTCTCTGATCCTCCTCCAATTGTTCTCTCTCTCTCTCTCTC
>NW_021903185.1:0-573 GCF_006229205.1 Suricata suricatta | reverse complement strand
TTCATGTTGTTTCCACGGCCCTGGAGAGGCTCCCTCTTCGGGTGACCCCGGAGCACGGGAAAGTTCCTGGCGCCCAGACCACAAAGCCACACACAGAACGCGGGGCTGTATGAGCTAGAACTGCCACAGTCACGCGGCACCACACACCGCGTGACTCGACGATGGAAATTTACTTCCCCACAAATCTGGAGTCTGGAGACTGGACAGAAGGAGGCAGCGGGTTCCTTTCTTCTCAGGCCCCTCCCCTTGGCTTGGAGATGGGGCTTTTCCTGTCTTCCACTGGTCTCTCTGGGCTCTGTCCTCAGCTCCTCTTCTTGTAAGGACACCAGTCCTACCGACAGTCCATCCCAATAACCTCATTTCAACTTCATTCCCTCTTTAAACATGCTAGGTCTACCTATAGTGCATTCTGACATACAGGGGGCCACAAATTCAACATTGGTATTTTCAGTACACAATTCAGCCCATAACAAAGGTCTTAGGGTCATCATGTGAATGCACATCCAAGCTGCACAGTGAGTATTTAAGCCGTAAATATTTATTTACAATTATCCAAGACAAGGTAAGTTTGGG
>NW_021903184.1:0-573 GCF_006229205.1 Suricata suricatta | reverse complement strand
GCTGAAAATGAACTGAGAGTTGAAGGGGAAGGGGGAGAGGGGAAAAGAGGTGGTGGTGATGGTGGAGGGCACTTTTGGGGAAGAGCACTGGGTGTTGTATGGAAAACAATTTGACAATAAAATATTATGGAAAAAAAGTGCTAGATCAAATACATAGATTCAGCAAAATCTCAGGATATAAAATCAATGTACAGAAATTGGTTGCGTCTCTATACACCAATAATGAAGCAGCAGAAAAAGAAATCAAGGACTCAATTCCATTGACAATTATACCAAAACAATTAGATACCTGGCAGTAAACCTAACCAAAGAGGTAAGTAATCTGTACTCTGAAAACTATAGAACACTTATGAAAGAAACTGAAAAGGACACAAAAAAATGGAAAAACATTCCATGCTCATGGATTGAAAGAACAAACATTGTTAACATGTCAATACTACCCAAAGCAATATATACATTTGATGCAATCCCTATCAAAACACCACCAGTATTTTTCACAGATCTAGAACAAACAACCCTAACATTTGTACAGAACCTCAGGAGGCCCTGAATAGCCAAAGCAATCCTGAAAAA
>NW_021903183.1:0-573 GCF_006229205.1 Suricata suricatta | reverse complement strand
GAGACTATTGAATACTGAAAACGAACTGAGGGTTGAAGGGGAAGGGGAAGGGGGGAAAAAGGTGATGGTGATGGAGGAGGGCACTTGTGGGGAAGAGCACTGGGTGTTGTATGGAAACCAATTTGACAATAAACTACTTTAAAAAATTTGTTAAAGAATTTTGGAAATCTTGGTACTGGAAATCAAGATGTAAGCATTAGGTGTTCTCATTGCTATTGAGAGTCATTGCTTCCAGACCCTCTCAGCTGACAGAGCAAGGAAATATGCAAGCATACTAACCTGTGAATATAACATATCTATAATGATATAATCCTGTATCTATATTCAGTGGAACATGAATTCATACTGAGATCTCTATTTCTAATTACCACATAGATAAATCTAACATTCTTCCCTTGGTTATCTTGTTACTTTCCACTGTAACAGTGAGAAATCTTGCTTCTGTATCCATTTGTTTAATCAGTTAGGTTCAGTGTACATGACTAATGGCTTCAGAATTCATTAACCTGTAGTTCCATGGGAAATAACTTTATTAACTAGAATAAAAGACTTATGTGCAGTTTTTTTAACTTC
>NW_021903182.1:0-573 GCF_006229205.1 Suricata suricatta | reverse complement strand
AAATTGAATCAGCTATCAAAAACCTCCCAACAAATAGCAATTCCAGGCCAGATGGGTTCCCAGGAGAATTCTACCAGACATTTAAAGTAGTGTTAATATGTATCCTTCTCAAGCCATTCCAAAATACAGAAATGGGAGGAAAGCTTCTGAACTCATTTTATGAAGCTAGCATTACCTTGATTCCCAAACCAGACAGAGACCTCATAAAAAAAGGAGAATTACAGGCCAATATTCTTGATGAGTATGGATGCAAAAATTCTCAACAAGATTCTAGCAAATTGAATTCCAAAGCATATAAAAAGAATTATTCACCATGATCAAATGAGATTCATTTCTGGGTTACAGGGCTGGTTCAATATTTGCAAATAAAACAATGATGCATCACATTAATAAAAGAAAAGATAAGAACCATATGATCCTGTCAATAAATGCAGAAAAGGCATTTGACAAAACACAGCAACCTTTCTTAGTAAAAACCCTGAAGAAAGCTGGGATAGAAGGAACATACCTATACATCATAAAAGTCATATATGAACAGCCCACAACTAATATCGTCCTCAACTGGGGAAAAAC
>NW_021903181.1:0-573 GCF_006229205.1 Suricata suricatta | reverse complement strand
TAACTATTGGGTAGATACTGACATTATTATTCCCGTTGCACAGATGAAAGACTGAGGTATGGAGGACTTCAATAAGTTGCCCAAGGACATAGCTAGGAAGTGACAGACCAGAATTGGAACCCAGGTAGGCTGGGCTCTCCACACTAAACCACATTCTTATCTCCCCAGCCAGGCAGTGATTCCCCAGGAGACTTGGACTAGAGTGCCTCATCTTTCCATCCCCTTCAGACCTGACCCTGCCCTGTAACCCCTGGAAATCCAGTAAAGACTTGTTTAGACGTGAATCAACCCCTCAGATTGTTGACAGTCCTTTAAAACATTTTGACAAGGGAGAAAGGAACAACCTTCTGGGAACTCAACATCTTGAGGCGATCTATAGCTTGGTAAATACTGAAAAGTGGAAACAGGGTGATAAAAAGAAATATAAATAGCCTCACCGTAATCTGCAGAGTACATTACAATGCAGAACGGCGGCTGGTGGCTCTCTATAGAAAACACAACCTCTTTGCAATGTTTTGTTTGTGTAACTGTTTCTGTTAGTGTGCATGAACTGCAAATAAAGACTCACTTAAA
>NW_021903180.1:0-573 GCF_006229205.1 Suricata suricatta | reverse complement strand
GAAGTTGGAGTTGCCATTTATTGGGAAAAGTATGTGAAAGAACCACTGCTTCTTATCCTGCTCTGTGATTCATGAAGAATCTAAGAGCCAGCAAGTAGTGACTTGTGCTAGGTCACCCAGGTTGGCAGTCAGAGATCTGGGGCCAAACCTACCAGATGTTCTAACCACCACCCAGTGCTCTTTCCAGGACATGGTCCCAGCCCTCCTTGGTTCAGCTCCACACACGGCACAATGAAGATGTAGTGAAGATTAGGGCTGGAAGGGGGATCTGAACACTGACCACATACAAAGCCGATAGTTGAAGCCATGAAAGTGAGTATTCAGAGAAGAGGGCAGTTGAGGCCTAGAGAAAACACTGAGGACTCAGCAAAGAGGGCACAAGAGCAAATTAAAATGGGCAAAAGGAAAATGAGTAACGTGACCGTGGAACCTAAGTGAGAAGCTGACTTTAAGGAGGTCAGGAAGAGTGAGATCTGGGACCTTGAGGGACTGTGGTGTCCTCAGCATAACCTCCCCTGAAGTTCTGAGCATTTTTCTTACCCTTTCAGCTAATGGCGAGAAGGAATATAATAG
>NW_021903179.1:0-573 GCF_006229205.1 Suricata suricatta | reverse complement strand
GGTGTATGGCCCTATAATTTCCATTTTAAACAAGTTCACTGAAATGATTCTGATAAGGTGGTAACAGTCCACACTTCTAGAAAATTGGCCATGATCAAGGTATCTCCATAGATTGCAGGACAAAGAAGCTGTGGTGTAATTAGAAGATGGTGAATTTGAAATATTTAAGCCAGTATTTCCAAACAAGTAGTTTCCTTAGAATACTAGTTCTAGTATGTTCAAGTATTAGTGCTCTAAAAACACAGGGTTCTGTGGTTATATATGTTAAGAAAATGCTGCACTCCAAATCTTCTATTCAGAAGTTTGATTCTCAAAGCCCATTAGAACACTAGGGGCCACTGAAAAGTTTCTCAATTTAAAATCAGGGTTTACAAAAAACTGGCTCTTAGCTGTAGAGAATGAACAGATGGTTACCAGAGGAGAGAGGGTTGGGGACATGGGTGGAAAAAAAAAAATGATGGAGATTAAGGAGTGCACTTAGCATGAGAAGCACTAAGTAATGTATAGAATTATTGAACCACTGAAACTAGTATAACACTGTATGTTAACTATACTAAAATTATAACAAAAAAA
>NW_021903178.1:0-1329 GCF_006229205.1 Suricata suricatta | reverse complement strand
GAGCTCATGACCTGAGCTGAAATCAAGATTTAGATGCTTAACAGACTGAGCCACCCAGGTGCCCCAAACCACAAAGTTTCTTGAACAAAAGGAAGATACCTTCATGACTTGGAATAAGTAAAGAAAGCCATTGTGGTGAAGAATGAATGGACATAATATTAAGTGCAAGAGACCAGGCTCTCCTGAAATCACACTGGTAGATGACAATGTAAATGAGATTGAGTTGTAGTCATTTGGCACTTTATATAAGTGACCCATTTTGTTTTAGAATATTTGATACAGTTGAGGAGAACTGCATGTAGGCAAGAATGCAAGGCTGATTTCACATGTGAAAACCCATTACGTTAATCCATAAAACAACATCCTTGTAAGTTAAAAGAAAACAAATAGGTTTATGATAAAACTCAAGTACAAATTATATTATACTGCCAACTTGAGCAGAATAAAGAAATCAGTGTTATTAATGACATCTATAAAAATCTTATGTATGGGGGAATAAATAGACTGAACACAAAGGTATTGAAGGTAATAAAAATACATGTATAATATTGTAATCACGGGTACATATTATTACATTTGAAAACCAATGAAAAACCTATAAAACTGAAACACTGAACACTTATCTTCTGAGACTGGCCCTAAGGCTAGGAGACCCAGACTCATCATGCGTGTTAAATACGTATTGGACATTGTAGGTGGTTCACCAATATAGGAAATACAAAGCATCAAGATAAAATAAAACCACATACTGCCATTAAAAACAAATCTTTTTGGTAAATGTTATGATTAACTAAAGAGAAAATATCTATAAATAAATTATTTAAAATAATAAGTGAATTTAACAAATTCTAAACAAATTTGGAAAATCAACTTTATTTCTACATCCCACCCATAACATAGAGAAATATATAGAAAATGCATTCTGTATTTTACAAAAGATGATATGGATCAATCTTGAAGACATTATATGAAGTGAAATAAGCGAGTGACAGTGCTGCACGAGGCCGTCTGTGTAAGGTACAGAAAATAATATAACAGAATCAGAGAGTACAATGGTAGATGTTAGGGGCTGTAAGAAGGAGGAAATAGTTGATAATAGGTATCAAGTTTTGGTTATGCAAATTGATTAAGTGTTAGAGATTTGTTATAAAACATGCTTATGATCACCATTACTGCATTGTGTATTTAAATATTTGACCATGAGTATAGATCTATTAAGTTTTAAATTTTCTGATCACAATAGAAAACAAATAAAAAGATTTGTAAAAAGAGAAAAAGGCTTTGTATAGTTAATAACTTTCTCTCTAGATGAAGCAGAGGAATGGAAAC
>NW_021903177.1:0-573 GCF_006229205.1 Suricata suricatta | reverse complement strand
CACAGTTTCAAACATATAGAAAAATTGATCAGATATTGGGTCACAAGAGAAGATTGGCAAAAATTTCACAGGAGTTGAGTCATACAGAGGAAGTCCTCCGACCACAATAGAATAATGGACAAAAGTAATCACGAAAAATTCCTATTCGTGTCCTTTGTTTCCTTTTTTATCTGGATTGTTTGCTTTTCTTCTGTTGACTTGTAGTAGTTTTTTATTTTCTCACATTCTGTAGGTTGCCTTTTCATTTTGTTGATCAGTCATGTTGGTGTGCAGAAACTTTTTATTATCTTTTCATTGTAGAAATTTATTTGTTCATTAATCAAATCCTTGTAGAGAATTTTGCTGTGAATAGAGCATTTACAAATTGTTATTAAACATAATTTGTTTTACAACTACTCTGACGTATAGTAAGTATTATGGACACCAGAGGATGTAAAAAAATGAAGGAGGTACACTTTTTGTCTTCATGGAGTTATTAGTGTATTATGGAATATGAAACAATTAGAATATTGCACATTAAAATACCAAGTGATGGATACCCATGCAGCCTATCTGTCCACTACTCTTTTGTTC
>NW_021903176.1:0-573 GCF_006229205.1 Suricata suricatta | reverse complement strand
AAAAAAAATACAAGGTGCCAGAGTGATTCCTTCACTCATGTCTGAAAGTCTAGGAATGAACGTAGAGTCCCAAATAATGCAAAATACCAGGTATCATGAGTCAGAAACTATAAATGATTTCGTGATAGTCACATAACTTGGTGAATAAGACAAAAAAAAAAAGAGACTCTCCAAGTTAAAAAGGGTGTAAAATATCCTTGAAGCCAACTCTCCCTGTCAAGGGACATCCAGCCTCTGCTTATGCACTGTCACTTGTCACTACTAAAATGTTCATTTCCCAGAGACCATTTATTCTAATTTTGGGTAACTTTAACTGCTAGAAAGTTCTTATTTGAAAGAAGTTCTTTGTCACTTCCACCCACTAGCCTCTTTTGCTATGGTTTCTTTGGTGTTATGATGAATACATCCAAATTTTCTTTCACTTATTAGCCCTTTTGATATTTCCTTTAAAATTTTTTTTAATATTGACTCATTTTTGAGACAGACAGACAGAGTATGCGTGAGGGAGGGGCAGAGAGATAGGGAGACACAGAATCGGAAGCAGGCTCCAGGCTCTGAGCTGTCAGCACCGAG
>NW_021903175.1:0-573 GCF_006229205.1 Suricata suricatta | reverse complement strand
TTAGTATTTTTAAATAATGGGCCTAATTAGTCAAGGAAAAGAAACATTTGTGGGGTTTCTTTAAACTTCTGTCAAGTGATTAAAAATGGAAGATAACTAATCCAGAAAATTTTAATTTTGTTTTAAAAAGGAGTAATTAAAAGGTAATTAGTTATTATATTAATTATTATTTAAGTGACATTTGGGAGCTTTAACTGATGATGTGGTAGTATTTTTCTTAACAGAACATTACAGATCAAAGTCTAGATGCATTTATTCTGATAGCTTTGAGGTGGCTTTAGTTTTCAACCTCTCTCCCTTTCCTTCTTTCTCTCTTAGCTTTGAAAATTAAATCAGGGGTGGGGGGGAGTAACTTGTCTAAAAATGTTTTCATTGTAATTTAGGAGTCTGATTAATATTAATACAGGGGGCGCCTGGGTGGCTCAGTTGGTTAAGCCTCCAACTTCGGCTCAGGTCAGATCTGACGTTTGTGAGGTCAAGCCCCGCGTCAGGCTCTGTGCCGACAGCCAGCTCAGAGCCTGGAGCCTGCTTCTGGTTCTGTGTCTCCTTCTCTCTCTGCCCCTCCCCCTCTCA
>NW_021903174.1:0-573 GCF_006229205.1 Suricata suricatta | reverse complement strand
ACTTTGATTTCAGACTTCTAGTCCCCAGGACTCTGAGAAAATAAATTACTCTTGCTTTAAGGCACCCATTTGGTGGTGCGTTGCTACAGAAGCCCTCAAGGAAGGAATAGAGAAGTCCGTGACACTAGCTAACATTCACCAAGTGCTAAGTGTGTACCATACACCAAGAAGTCTCACAGTCCATAAGGTATTTCCCAGCATTCTTTATATTTTACAGATTAAGATATTTAGGTTCAGAGAGGTAAATCTGTTGGACCAAATTTATACAACTAGTATGTGGCAGAAATTGCTTTTCATTCATGAACCTGAGAATAGGAATCATTAGTCAAACTTTGAAGATGAGCAAATTGACAGTCAAAGAGATTGACATACTCTTCACTCTATCTTTTGAGGGCTCACTGTATTCATTTCCTGTGATCTTCTTCCTATGGCTATTCACCCAAACAGTTTCGTCACTACTTTTTCCTTTTCCACATGCCCTTCATTTATGATACCCTAAACTGAGTCTAAAACTATGATCAGTGGAACATTTAGAGAGAGGATGACCCTGCTATTCATACATATTTTAATCAA
>NW_021903173.1:0-573 GCF_006229205.1 Suricata suricatta | reverse complement strand
AGAGAGTTGGGGAGAGAGAGGGATGCAGAACTTGAGAGACTATTGAAAGCTGAGAATGAACTGAGGGTTGGGGGGGAGGGGGGAAGGGGGAAGACAGGTGGTGGTGATGGTGGAGGGCACTTGAGGGGAAGAGCACTGGGTGTTGTATGGAAAACAATTTGACAATAAAATATTATGGAAAAAAAAAGATCTAAATGATTTTGAGTTTACCAGGAGAGTTAAGATAATCAGTACCAAAAATGGAAGGAAGCTGATGGGTACTTTGTGGCTGTTTTGTTTCTCTAGATCCATGACTATGAATATCTTTTATCCTCTTCAGCCTGAAGAGATAAACTACCTCCTACTAAAAACATTTTACATTCAAATTTTCTAAGTTATTCCCATAGTAAGTAGAGCCTATCCTCAAGTTAAGGGGAGAACTAGCAAAAACAACACACTCTGAGTGTCCAGGAGAGAGAGTGAATTGTGGACCTGCTATTAATTCTTTTCTTCCCAGGCCTCACTTGCTGCTGCCCATCTTACAGGGTCAAATCCTCTGATAATAGTGTGGCACAGTCTAGTGATGCTGACCCA
>NW_021903172.1:0-573 GCF_006229205.1 Suricata suricatta | reverse complement strand
AAGCCCAACAGATACTAATATGCATATTCTTTGTGTATCTACAAGTCTTTCATCAGTTCCAGACAGTTTTCATTTCATTGTTTTTCTCAGTTACTTCTAATAGTTCCTTCTAGGATTCTGACCTAAATATTTATCATCATTTAACCTTTTATATTTTCTATCTCCTTGTCTTTGTATTATTATCATCAGGGTAATCACTGCCTATATGGCTTCCATTTCACAAATTCTCTTCTAAGCTCTGTCTGATGTGCTAGTAAATCATCCATTAAATTTTTAATTTTAATTAAATTTTCCATTTTTAAAAGATGTATTTATTCCTTTTGAAAACTAATGTGGTTGCCTTTGAAAATCTCTTATTTCTTCTTCATGTGAAGTTTTTTTAAATCTTATTACTTAAATATTTTATACAGGGCTCTTTAATAGTCTGAAATTGATGATTTTAATACATGAAGTTTTTGGTTATTAAAAGTCTAAATTTGTTAACTGTTTTACCTGGTGATTTTCATTAAGAATGGCTTTTTAAGTTTGATACGGCCAATTAATTTTGACAAAGCAGGACAGAGTATCCAATGG
>NW_021903171.1:0-573 GCF_006229205.1 Suricata suricatta | reverse complement strand
TGGTGTTGCAATAGATAGCAAATGCGAAATGCTGCTGCCATTTTCTGGGTTTCTTTTTGTTCCATATAAACTAAAAGAGTTAAGTTTTCCAGGTGATTGAAACAGATAAACTGTCATAATAGCTTACTTAACAACGCATAGAGTAATGTCTGCAAAAAGATTATGAGAAAGGGTCATGAAGGGAAAAGTCGCGGAGGGTTATGGACTCTCCTGTGTTAACAGTCTTGTATCACCTAACCTCACTGGACTACACTTCCTCATTTGTAAAGTAAGCAGATAAGTCACACTGTCTGCTTAGCAAGTCTCCTTGATATCTAAAAATTATAGATTTATTGCTCCCTTTAAAATGAATAGTCACTCAAGCTTCAATTATAAGAAAGATCTCATTTCAAAATAAGTGAATCACAGTTTGTACATTCTTTACTGTAATTTTCCCAGAATAACCTACTGTCACAGCCTGGAGGCCAGGTCCGGCTCGTCCGCCCCGTCCGCTTCCATCCCAGGCTGGGATGGCACTTGGGGTGCCGCGGTGTGCTAGCTCGCCAGGTCTAGGCAGCTCGTCCTGGCTTTGAG
>NW_021903170.1:0-573 GCF_006229205.1 Suricata suricatta | reverse complement strand
GGACCCCCGGGCGCCCCCCTGGAAGCCGCGGGCGCCCGGGGCGGGAGAGAGGGGAGCACGCGGTGGGGAATTTCGGGGAGCCCTACCCGGGAGAGAAGGGTGTGGCCTTCCGGGAACCCCCTCCATCCCCGCAGACCCACGCCCATCCACATCGCCAGCTGCTCCTAGGTCCGAACCCCCGAATTGTGACTCATGATTTCTGTTCTCAGACCAGGGGCCTCCTGGTGGCTGGGTTCGTGGTTTTTTCTCGCAGGCTCGAATGGAAACCAAAGCGAATGTAACTCTGGACTTGCCTTTCTGCAGAGGGGCCGTAGCGGAGTCGGAGAGGGTGGGGGGTGGACCCGCAAGGGGACTGGGTTTAGGGCGGCTCCCATCACCCTCCCGGTGGGAGAGGGGTGTAGAAGCAAAGGGCACGGGCGCGGTGGAGGTGGCCGGGTTACCAAGACTTTGCAAGTTCGCCACAATCTAGGTAAAAGTGACCCAAGTTTGCAGTGTAAACCGAGAACTCTTATCTAACAACTATTGAGCACATTTTGTATAGGAATCGGGTATTGACCTGTGCCCGGGGGACGT
>NW_021903169.1:0-573 GCF_006229205.1 Suricata suricatta | reverse complement strand
GTCCATTTTTACAGATGATGATTGTAAAATGCAATAAGACAACTGAAGGTAGTCTATTCCCAACTGCAGAGCTAGCAAGAGGTTAACAAGGCTGTGAACCTGGTTTCATTTCTCTACGTCCAGGGCACTTGTCATTATACCATTATACCATTACACTATTACAGCCTGTATACTTCTGCCAGGTGCCTTCCAATGGTAAGCTTTTTCCTCCCCTTTTCATTTTCTCCCTCCCTCCCTCCCTCCCTCCCTCCCTTCTTTCCTTCCTTCCTTCCTTTTTCCTTCCTTCCTTCCTTCCTTCCTTCCTTCCTTCCTTCCTTCCTTCCTTCCTCCCTCCCTCCCTCCCTCCCTCTCTTTCTTTCTTTCAATCAGCTAACTCATGATATTTGGCCTCTCTAGGAGAAGAATACACTTATATATATTTTTAGTGTTCTCTTAGATAATGAGAACTCTTTAAAATTGCTTGGAATGATTAATCCAGGCGGGGTCTTACTAGGTTCATTTAAAGATGTAATTTTAAATTGAGACCATCAAAATTAAATGCTAACAGTATAGGAACCAAACTGTGTTTTTTAA
>NW_021903168.1:0-573 GCF_006229205.1 Suricata suricatta | reverse complement strand
GCCCCAAGCATTAGATTCTTGATTTCGGCTCGGGTCACGATCCCACGGTTCGTGAGATCGAGCCCCATGTCAGGCTCTGTGTCGATGGAGCAGAGCCTGCTTGGGACATTCTCTTCCTCTCTCTGCCTCTCCCCTGATTGCACACAAGTGAACACTCTTTCTCTCTCTTTCAAAATTAAAAAAAAAATTTTTTAAATCAATTGGACAACTGCAGAAAGTTGAATGTGGATTTTATCCTTACAATTCAGAGTGTGAGCCGTGGATCAACAGCAGCGTTACCTGGGAGCTTGTAAGAAATGCAGTTTCAACCCCCACCCGACAGGGTTTACATGCACCCTAACGGTTGAGAAGCGCTGTATTAGACCAAAATCGTTTCTCCAACTATACAGCTCCTTACTATCTAGAACCCACAAATCTCTTCTAGAACATCTAGAATCATGTACATCTCACTTCTCAGAGTTCACCTCCAACTTGTTCCTGTAGCCAGTCAGGTTTGCCTGACGAGTTCATCCTGCCCTTACCATCTTCGCTCCTCTCTGCGAACCCTGATCCTGGGCTTAGGAGCTGGCAGCC
>NW_021903167.1:0-1329 GCF_006229205.1 Suricata suricatta | reverse complement strand
TTAATTATCTAAGATAGAAATCAAAGAGAATTGCCTGATTAAAATCAGAGGCCACTGCATTTTTTTAAAGCTCTTCAAAAAAAACTACTCATGTGTGCATGCATGGGCGTGGGGGTGTAGATCGAAAAAAACCCACTGAAACCCTGGAAAGGAGTATCAATGGGGAATAGTTAAATAAATCTGGTGAATTCACATAATAATGTATATAAAACTAATGTTCACAAAGAATTTTAATAATATGGGAAAGTGTCCATATCACAAGATAAAGTGTGAAAGGCTGGCGATAGAATTATCTCCACTATGTTATCAATGAAGAGAAAAGGTTCAGAAGCATTGCTGGGTTTAGAACTTCCCTGTGGTTTATGTTTTATGGTGTATGCCTGTGGGCTTCTTGTTACATGAAATTTTTGTTGTACCTAATACTTTTGTAATCAAAAAGACCAGAAACTTTTATCCATGTACATGATGCATACATATATGCCTGCTGTGTCAAATTGAATCCCTAAGTTTAATGTTTGTTTATTTTTGAGAGAGAGAGACAGAATATGAACAGGGGAAAAGGGCAGAGAGAGGGAGACACAGAATCCACAGCACAGAGCCTGATGTGGGGCTTCAACCCATGAACCATGAGATCATGACCTGAGCTGAAGTCACTTAACCGACTGAGCCACCGGGTGGCCGTGAATTTCTGTTTTAGTCCTGGGATGAAGGTCCCCTTCGTACGAAACATCCCAGGCAGCCAGAGCCAACTGCTGGTGGAAAGAGAAGGTCCGCGAAAAGAGGAAGCAGGCGGGGAGCAGCAGGCAGCAGGCTCTCTCGGCCCTGCATGGCCGGGTGAGGTGGGGAGATGCCCAGCCCCACAGATGAGCACGTCCCGGAGAACGTGAGCAGGGACCACCCGCACACAGAAGTCTGAAAAAGATGCCCACAGTTGGCTCCAGAGTGGGTCTGGGAATTCCCATGGTGCTCCTGGGCCTCAAACCTGGTCTGGGACTTCACCCCCCACCTCCACCCTGTAAATGACCAGCCTCAGGCACTTGGTTAAGTAAAGTATGATTCATCCTTGCGAATTCTGTGAGGCTACTGCAGCCATGCTCTTGAAGAATCTTCAGGATGTAGGGAAGCTCTCAGGCTATGTGCATTAAGTGGAAGAAGCCGTTGCTGAATATCCTAGGTGGTATGGTTTGTAAAACTATAAATGCAGAGGGTAAGGGCTTTGGAGACCGAGAAACCCAGGTTCAGATCCTGATCTGCTGCCTATCTGGGGGCAAGCTACTGAATTATCCTCAGCTTTGCCGCACTCAGGTCTAAAACAAGAAGAGCACGTGC
>NW_021903166.1:0-573 GCF_006229205.1 Suricata suricatta | reverse complement strand
TTTTTTTTTCTGCAGTTGCCACCCTGCCTGCTTTCAATCCCTCTTTCTTGGCATGCTCCCTCTGCCACAGGGCATTTCCACTGGCTATTCCCTGTCTCTCTGTTCTTCACTTACCTTAAAGAAGCCTTTCCTGAGCTACCTAAGTCACAAAAGTCCACCATTAAAAGTTTTTATAGAAGCATTCAACCTTTCTTCATAGCTCCCATCAAAAATGCAATTTTACAGTTTTATATATTACTAATAATATGTTATTATATGACTTATGTCTGTATATGCAAGGACAATGACTCTGGGATTTTTATTGTTCCAATTTTTGGCAATGTAATTTTGCATTACAAAATTTTCCAATTTGTATAAAAAATATTAAATCAAACAATTAAGAGCTATCACTACCTGATGACATATACTAATAGAGGGCATGAATAAAACAAGCTCAATGATTGAGGATTAGAAACACATAATATTTTCTCTTATTGGAACACCAATTTCTTTTATTATTTTTTTCCTGCTTCTTTCCTATATGTCACAATAAGACTAGAAAGCATATTTGCTTTCTTTAAGATTGCCTACTAG
>NW_021903165.1:0-573 GCF_006229205.1 Suricata suricatta | reverse complement strand
CACTCACTGCTGCTCATTTCCCACATCTCCAGCATCAAACCCCCTCCTTCACTGCTGGTGGCAGACAGACTCTAAGGTGCCCCCCCAACCATCCCCACTTTGTGTGACCCCAACCCTGAGTGTGCATGGGACCTTTGACTTACTTCTGAGCAACAGAATCCCGCAAAGGGGCAGGGATGTTGCTCTTGTAATTATAGTATATAAAGACTCAGTCCTGCTAGCTGACTTGTTCTAGAGATTCTGCCTGCTGGCTCGATGCAGTAAGGGGCCATGTTGCGAAGGGCCATGTGTCAAGGGACTGGGGGCAGCCTGTAGCCGACAGCCAGGGGCCTCAGTCCTACACTGCAAGGAACTGAATTCTACCAACAAGAGCTGTAGGCATGGAAGGGGATTCTTCCCCCGTTGAGCCTCTGGATGAGAACGCACCCCATGCCCACACTATGATGACAGTCTTGTGACAGTGTAAGAAGAGAACCCAACTAAGCTGTGCCTGGATTCCTGATCTGCAAAAACCGCAAGAAAACAAATTTGTATTGCTTGAAGCCAGAGGTCTGTGGTGGTTTGCTCTACAGC
>NW_021903164.1:0-573 GCF_006229205.1 Suricata suricatta | reverse complement strand
AGAGAGAGAGAGAGAGAGAGAGAGAGAGATGAGATGAGATGAGATGAGACAGCAAGGCACACACACACACACACACACACACACACACACACGGAGGGGGAGGGAGGGAAGGAGAGAGTGGTTAGAAGAAAGAGACAACGTGAGACACAGAGATCCCAAGAAAAAGAGAGGTAAATATGCAGAAAAAGATTGTGGTAATTGACCCTTATAGACGAGGAGAAACGGAGGGCAGTGGGGAGAGAGAACATTCACAAAGAGAACAGTATCCC
Source organism: Suricata suricatta (assembly GCF_006229205.1). NCBI lineage: Eukaryota > Metazoa > Chordata > Mammalia > Carnivora > Herpestidae > Suricata > Suricata suricatta. Next base: position 304 of record NW_021903164.1, on the reverse strand, counting down.
TTCGTGTAAGATGAAGATGTCTGGGAACAGAACAGCAAGAGCATGTATTGTGCAGTTAGCACATGCCGGACACTGATAGGCACTCTTTTCTTTTCATTCCACTCACGTTATCCCTCACGTTCTGGAAATGCTGAAATGCACGGCTCAGCTTGCAGGGTGCCCAGTTGGTCTTTGTAGGCACAGGTGTCTGAATCCAGAGCTCTGACCCCATGGTATGCGGTGTTCCCAGTGGTTCTGAGTGTGCAGGGGGAGGCCTGGGAGATGCAGCATGACGTTTTGCAGGGGTGTGATGGGTGAGGGAGGC
>NW_021903163.1:0-573 GCF_006229205.1 Suricata suricatta | reverse complement strand
CTTTTCTTTTTTTTTTTTTTTTGAGAGAGAGAGAGAGAGTGCAAGCCGGGGAGGGTCAGAGAGAGAGGGAGATACAGAATCGGAAGCAGGCTCCAGGCTCTGAGCTGTCAGCACAGAGCCCGATGCAAGGCTCGAACCCACAAACTATGAGATCATGACCTGAGCCAAAGCCGGACGCTTAACTTACTGAGCCACCCAGGCGCCCCTCTGGTGGTATTTTCTGTTAGAAAAAAGTCAGCGGCTCCAGCTCACTGAAGGGGAGGGGAGGGATTGCACCGGGCGTCAGTGCCAGGAGGTGGCCATGGTGGAGGGACCATGGTGGAGGTCTGTCTGCTGCCGCAGCAGGCGAGGGGAAAAAATCCAACAGCAAGACTTTGAGTTGGTGCCAGGGAGGATCAGGTGGCCGTCTGTGGGTGGTGTCACCTGTGCTAGGACCCAGAGGTTCTGGTCAGCTAATCCCGCATAGCAGACGGGCACCTAGAGTGGCACAGGACAAGGGTGACACTGCAGCCTGGGCAGGACCTAGTAGGTGTCTGTCATGCTGCTCCACTCCCGTTGGTGTGAAACAGAGGC
>NW_021903162.1:0-573 GCF_006229205.1 Suricata suricatta | reverse complement strand
TATTCACCTGAACCTACTATAATGTTATATACCAATTACATCTCAATTTTTTTAAAGATATTTTTATAAGACTGCAGGAATTGTGCTGTAAAGAAACTTGACTGTCACCTTTCCTCATCTCCACATGGGGACCACCGCTGAGTTTTTGTTGCCTGTTAGGAGACCACAGAATTACTGTTTCATACACTCTAGGGTAGGACAATGCTAGGATGGATGTAAAAACATAGTTCTAACTCCAGAATTAGTTACTTTATTAACTAGTAAAGTGCTCCTTAGTAGGTGCTCCTTGGGTTTAGCTATTAGCTCCTAGGGTAGAGAGTAGATATCCTTTATAGGAATACATTTCTCTGGGAAAAGTATAGTCACAATGTTTTCAGAAACCACTGGTCAAATTCTACACTTTAAGCCTGAAGTTCCCCTAAACCCTGTCATATCATAATTTGTATTCCTTTCTTATGAAAAATGAAAGGTATGAGAAAATTGGTTCCTATTGCCCCCATAGAAATCATACTCTGTTGGTATGTGCATCTTTCCCAGAAGCAAAAATTGTATGAATTATACAAGTGTACCTAT
>NW_021903161.1:0-573 GCF_006229205.1 Suricata suricatta | reverse complement strand
TGTATGTATATGTGTGTGTGTCTATATATAGATATATATGTAGAGAAACAGGCAGGAGATGAATTCATATATATAGAGAGAGAGTCAGGAAAGGAATTCATATGTATGTATATGTTTGTGTGTATATAAATAGAGAGAGAGAGATAGTAGGAAGATGAATTCATATGTATGTATATGTGTGTGTGTATATATATATATAGAGAGAGAGAGGCAAGAGATGAATTCATATGTACATATATGTGGGTGTGTGCATATATAGAGAGTGAGACAGATATAGAGGCAGAGGATGAATTCGTATGTATGCATATTTGTGTGTGTGTCTATATGTATATATATATATAGAGAGAGAGAGAGTCATAAGATGAATTCATATATATGTATATGTGTGTGTGTATATATTTAGAGAGAGAGAGAGGCAAGAGATGAATTCATATGTATGTATATGTATGTGTGTGTCTATACATATATATATAGAGAGAGAGAGAGAGAGAGACAGGCAGGAGATGAGTACATATGTATGTATATGTGTGCGTGTGTATACATATAGAGAATGAGTGAGAGTAATGCAGGGGA
>NW_021903160.1:0-573 GCF_006229205.1 Suricata suricatta | reverse complement strand
GGCTTTGGCTCAGGTCATGATCTCACGATTGTAAGTTCGAGCCCCGTGTCAGGCTCTGTGCTGACGGAGCCTAGAGCCTGCTTCAGATCTTGTGTCTCCCTCTCTCTCTGACCCTCCCCTGTTCATGCTATCTCTCCCTCTCTTTCAAAAATAAATAAAAACATTAAAAAATTAAAAAAAATTTTTAAGTGCTGTGAGCAAATTCACAGGTCAAGAATATGATGGTTAATTTTATATGTCAACTTGGTCCATGGTGCCCAGATATTTGTTTAAATATTATTCTGGGTGTTTCTTTGAGGGTATCTTTTTTCCTTTTTAATTTGATTTTTTTTTTTGCATATAGTTGATAACCAATGCACATTAGTTTCAGGCATACAACATAGTGATTCAGGGAGTCTGTATGTTATGCTATGCTCACCACAGGTATAGGTCACCATTCAATGCTATTGCAGTATTATTGACTATACTTCCTAGGCTGTACTTTTTATTCCTGTAACTTATTCATTCCAATCCTGTATGTCCCATTCCCTTTCACCCATTTCACCATGCCCCATTCCCTGCAACCATCCATTC
>NW_021903158.1:0-573 GCF_006229205.1 Suricata suricatta | reverse complement strand
CTGATGCACTGGGCCTCACACAGGGCAACATACCAGGACCCAGGCCATAGCCAGCCTTGGGGTCTTGGGAACCCTCACTGTGGACACCGACCTGGTCCCCACACACCGACCACACTGACCAACCCTCCTCCTCCCCAGGACTCCTGCGCCCACCCAACACACACGGGACCCCACACCCTGCTGGCCCTGGCACCCCCACTCACTCGTTCCCCAGGTCACTCTCTGACACCCTCTCGGCCCTTTCCTGGGCTCCACTGACCCACTGCCCTCTGGGCGGCTCCCCAGGAGAACAGGTGTGGTTGTCAGGGCGCCTTCCCCCCAGACAGGCCCGGCGCAGGGCGGAACTGAGAGGGAGCGGGGGCCCCACTGACCAAGCCCAAGCGGGAGCACTGGGGGCACTGAGGCTGGGGCCATGCGGTCACGGAGGGCTGTGACGGCCCCCCGGGGCACGGCTGACGTGGGCAGGCCCGGCATTGACCGCTCCCTTCCCGCCCAGAGCTGCTCCTGGATGACAGCTGTGCAGAGGACCAGGATGGGGAGCTGGACGGGCTGTGGACCACCATCTCCATCTTC
>NW_021903157.1:0-573 GCF_006229205.1 Suricata suricatta | reverse complement strand
GCTGAGACAGACATTGGAGGAGCTGACTGCTGGGGTCTGTCCCTTCACTGTGGATGAGCAGTGAGTAATTCACCAGATGGGCTTTTGGGGAGCACAGCTTGGCCTCTATCACAGCCCACTTATTAGCTCTTTGACCTCAGGAATGTAAGGAACCCCTGAGCCCCAGTTTGCATGTATGTAAATGGAGCTAACATCATAAATATCTAACAGAATTTTTTTAAGAAAACATTTTTCATGGAAAATTTCAAACCGATACAAAACATTCACAGAATAGTGAGCTTAGTGTGATGAACTTCCAAGTCCCAATGACCTGGCTTCAGCAGTCAGGAACCCGTGACGATGCTCATTCCAGTTAGACCTCACCACCATGCCCGGACTATCATGTAACACATCGCAGAGTCAGAAACATCACGTTTTGTCCATTACATTTCATATGTGTTTCTGGAAGATAGGAGCTTAACAACAACAACAAAAAAGACATGACCACAATTAGCATACCAGTGCTTGCAGTAGATGAAACAAGCCAACATGAGTGAAGCATGCGCCAGGGCATTTGGCACATGATGTTAGCCA
>NW_021903156.1:0-1329 GCF_006229205.1 Suricata suricatta | reverse complement strand
TTAATTATCTAAGATAGAAATCAAAGAGAATTGCCTGATTAAAATCAGAGGCCACTGCATTTTTTTAAAGCTCTTCAAAAAAAACTACTTATGTGTGCATGCATGGGCGTGGGGGTGTAGATTAACAAAAAACCACTGAAACCCTGGAAAGGAGTATCAATGGGGAATAGTTAAATAAATCTGGTGAATTCACATAATAATGTATATAAAACTAATGTTCACAAAGAATTTTAATAATATGGGAAAGTGTCCATATCACAAGATAAAGTGTGAAAGGCTGGCGATAGAATTATCTCCACTATGTTATCAATGAAGAGAAAAGGTTCAGAAGCATTGCTGGGTTTAGAACTTCCCTATGGTTTATGTTTTATGGTGTATGCCTGTGGGCTTCTTGTTACATGAAATTTTTGTTGTACCTAATACTTTTGTAATCAAAAAGACCAGAAACTTTTATCCATGTACATGATGCATACATATATGCCTGCTGTGTCAAATTGAATCCCTAAGTTTAATGTTTGTTTATTTTTGAGAGAGAGAGACAGAATATGAACAGGGGAAAAGGGCAGAGAGAGGGAGACACAGAATCCACAGCACAGAGCCTGATGTGGGGCTTCAACCCATGAACCATGAGATCATGACCTGAGCTGAAGTCACTTAACCGACTGAGCCACCGGGTGCCCGTGAATTTCTGTTTTAGTCCTGGGATGAAGGTCCCCTTCGTACGAAACATCCCAGGCAGCCAGAGCCAACTGTTGGTGGAAAGAGAAGGTCCGCGAAAAGAGGAAGCAGGCGGGGAGCAGCAGGCAGCAGGCTCTCTCGGCCCTGCATGGCCGGGTGAGGTGGGGAGATGCCCAGCCCCACAGATGAGCACGTCCCGGAGAACGTGAGCAGGGACCACCCGCACACAGAAGTCTGAAAAAGATGCCCACAGTTGGCTCCAGAGTGGGTCTGGGAATTCCCATGGTGCTCCTGGGCCTCAAACCTGGTCTGGGACTTCACCCCCCACCTCCACCCTGTAAATGACCAGCCTCAGGCACTTGGTTAAGTAAAGTATGATTCATCCTTGCGAATTCTCTGAGGCTACTGCAGCCATGCTCTTGAAGAATCTTCAGGATGTAGGGAAGCTCTCAGGCTATGTGCATTAAGTGGAAGAAGCTGTTGCTGAATATCCTAGGTGGTATGGTTTGTAAAACTATAAATGCAGAGGGTAAGGGCTTTGGAGACCGAGAAACCCAGGTTCAGATCCTGATCTGCTGCCTATCTGGGGGCAAGCTACTGAATTATCCTCAGCTTTGCCGCACTCAGGTCTAAAACAAGAAGAGCACGTGC
>NW_021903155.1:0-573 GCF_006229205.1 Suricata suricatta | reverse complement strand
AACAGTCTTGGTATTCCAAAAGTTGGAGTGGTGTCTTGTAAAATTTAAAAAAAGAAACTTAAAGAACATATTTTATATGATTAAGGATGTATATAATTTCTTCTTCTCCAGAATATTTTTATTCATCTATTTTAGGTAATCATATTTTACTTCTAATAACAAAATAAATATCATTTTCAAATCTGTAAACACACATTCACAAACATACCCAACAAAAAAAATTAACAAAAATCTTAAAAATACAGTATGCAATGTAAATAAAAATTATCTACATATTTTAACACATAATTATTATTACTGGGTAACCCAAGAGTTATCCTTTTTCCTCATTAAATTATCAAAAATGATAAAAACATTTAAATCCCTAAAATGGGTATGATGCTGCAAAGAAGGGGCTCCTGGCTGGCTCACTTGGTGAAGCACGAAGCTCTTGATCTTGGGGTTATGATTTTGATTCCCATGTTGGGTGTAGATATTACTTAAAAATAAAATCTTTATACACCTGAAGATGCTAGAAAAGGAATAAATAACAAACCTAAAGCCACCAGAATAAAAGAAATAATAAACATTAGA
>NW_021903154.1:0-573 GCF_006229205.1 Suricata suricatta | reverse complement strand
AATCTCATGCCTGCATGGTTCCCGACCTACTTAGCTTCTAGTTTTAAAAGTTACCCATCCGGTAAAATTGTTCGCCGCTAAGTCTGAGATCTCAAAATGATCTAACGTGTTATGCTGAGTGTTAGGAGGGTCCAGAGAAAGGGTAAGTCATTTCCTCTATTCTTTTTGTTGTTTTTTAAAAGGAAAACAAGGTCTCGAGACTATGTTCCATGACTGACACAACGATGGAACCAGGGTGGCGGGGGCACCTCCCTGGGACAAGAGGGCTCGGCTCAGCTCACTGCTTTCACCTTTCTTCTCCGCGAGGTGCCCCAATGTCCAGGATGACAGCTCCTGGCATTTCCTAGATTCCACAGGAATGGGGAAACCCGGAGAGAAGCTTCGGGCCTCCTCTCCCCCTAGGGTGAGGCCTGGAGAGAGACACGGGGAGACAACAGTCGACCTGTGGGCCGTCCCGGACCCTCCGAGCGCTCACAGGACCCCAGACAAGCCCACCATCCTGGCCAGGGAACGGGCCGGGTTTCGGAGGGAAGCAGAGTTGGCCCCGGGGAGAGGCCCGACTCCAGAGGTGGC
>NW_021903153.1:0-573 GCF_006229205.1 Suricata suricatta | reverse complement strand
CTCTTGTCTTTCCTAGAGGAGATTTTACATGGTATTGAAGGTCTTATGTGTAGAGTATTCTTATCATGTAAATGATTTATACCCTCTTGGATGCAAAAACAAAAAAACCTGTGGTAACCCATGTCGGGCTTCACCTTAGTGGAAACTTAGCATAGGCTTTAATGCTTACACATTTTTGATGGCTACATAATTGGACAGGAAACATGAGTGATTATTTTCTGCCTCTTGAACACCTGTTGAATCATTTGAATGGCAGATACTGCCACCAAGGGTTTTTTTGTCATCATCCACTTAGACCTTTGTTAACTGCACTTAAAAACCTTATAAGTTATGGGTTTAACTATATAAAAAAGAAAACAGATAGAAAAAAAACATAAGGGAATATATGAAAATATTAACTATGGTCATTTTGGGCTAATGAGATTCTAGTTGACTTTAATTTCCTTTATAGATTTTAGTATTTTCCAAGTTTTCTATAATGTGTGTGCTTTCCTTCTAAAATCAGAAGATGCTTTTTAAAATATTGATAGATCCATTTTGATAGACCATGAATTCATGCTCACATTTTAAAAT
>NW_021903152.1:0-573 GCF_006229205.1 Suricata suricatta | reverse complement strand
GACAGGCTCTCTCCAATCACTTCCCCACATTTCAAAATATTTCTCTACATGTGCTTTGAATAGGTCTTATATTTCTCTCGAAAGAGTGGTCCATCACCATTTTTCACCTATGTTAAATCCCTGTCATGGCTAAATGTTTGAATTAGGACCATGGTCCATTGTCTTGAATCCCTCTATTCTCAGGTGAGAGGTCAGTCAGGACACTCTAGCCATAACACAGACAAAGAGCTGTCTGAAAGGCACATGTAACTGGGAAAGCATGTGGGAGATTGAGAGGAACTGGAGATATAACAAATGAAACAAGTAAACTTTACGTTTCATTATTCAGAGACTCAGTTGTGCGAACTGGAAACAGGTGTCCTTTCTCCACATGAAGAACTCATGCAATTCTTCTTCCTGTAATTTTTCCTTTCTTGTGCCTTGCCTCTTATTGGAATATTTTTCTGCTACGTTGGAGTATTTATTCCACACCCTGCACTGTTATGTGTGTGCATTCACTTGCCTGAAACATCAAAAGAACCCCACCATCATGCCTGGGGCTCAATCCTTTATTAGAAACCATGGGTGCAGAAT
>NW_021903151.1:0-573 GCF_006229205.1 Suricata suricatta | reverse complement strand
TAGAAAAGGCACAGAAAAAGTAAGGAGGACCAACTGCTAAATGGCTTCTCGTTATACAACACAGTGCTGATTCACCAAGCAGAAAGAAAAGGGCAATCTGCTTCTCTATGAAAAGAAATAAGAAATAGTCTGATATTTACTCGATGCTCCCCATAGCAAAGGATGAGGCTAAGCCTCTTAATAGAAGGTCTTGTCCATCTTCTCAGTAAATTTTAGGGGATATGTGCTATTATTAACCCCATCTTATCTATGAGGACACAGAGGCTTAGTCAGGTTTTTTTTTAAATGTTTTTTTATTTATTTTTGAGAGACAGAGAGAGAGCATGAGCAGGGGAAGGTCAGAGAGAGAGAGGGAGACACAGAATCTGAAGCAGGCTCCAGGCTCTGAGCTAGCGGTCAGCACACAGCCTGACGCGGGGCTCGAACCCATGAACTGTGAAATCATGACCTGAGCCAAAGTTGGAAGCTGGACGCTTAACTGACTGAGCCACCCAGGCACCCCAAAGCTTAGTCAGGTTAAGTAACTTGTCAATAAGTAGCAACCCTGGGATTCCAACCTATACTGTGTTGATA
>NW_021903150.1:0-573 GCF_006229205.1 Suricata suricatta | reverse complement strand
TTGAAGAGATGCCATCACCTTCTGTGCCCCAGACAGAAGGGCCCCTCCTTGGAAGGTGGGGGAAGCCAGGGGCTGACTGAGGGACCCCGGGTGGGGGTGGGGTGGTGTTTGGCAGAGGCCAGGGAGGGAGGCTCTGGGCAGCACCAGCCAGCTCTCCCCGGTCTGTGCTCTCGGGGGCAGGAGGAGCCAGGTCACAGGGGACGCGCCCCAACCTCTCCAGGCTGATGGGGAGGGAAGGTGGACATAGTATCAGCCCAGCAGATGGAGACAGAGAGACCTGGTCCTGTGTCCAGGCCCAGCCCCCAAGGCTGCAGAGAAGCCCAGGGGTCCCAGCAGGGGTGCCATCCAGGCTGGAGCCATGCTGGACCATGACCCACCTGGTCAAGGCCTGGAGGGGGTGCCAGGATGGGGACCCTTTCTGACCGCGGCCCCAGAACTGCAAACTCCCCCACACCTCCGCTCTGGCCCCACATCTTGCAGGCAGGGAGGGACCCACGCGTCCACCCGCCTGTGGCACACTGGGGTGAGGACGGGTGTGGCCTGAGTCCCCCCACGTGGCTCAGAATCAGCTCT
>NW_021903149.1:0-573 GCF_006229205.1 Suricata suricatta | reverse complement strand
AAAAAAAAAGACTTTAGAGAGCGTGGGTGCCAGATTTAGGAAATAAAAATATAGGCCACCTAGTTAAATTTGAATTTTAATTGATAATAATAAAGTTTTTTTTTTTTAAACTTTTTTTTTTATGTTTTATTTATTTTTGATACAGAGAGAGACAGAGCATGAGAGAGGGAGGGGCAGAGAGAGAAGGAGACACAGAATCTGAAGCAGGCTCCAGGCTCTGAGCTGGCTGTCAGCACAGAGCCTGACGCGGGGCTCGAACCCATGAACGTGAGATCTGACCTGAGCTGAAGCCGGAGGCTTAACTGACTGAGCCACCCAGGCGCCCCAATAAATAGTTTTAATAGACAAAAAATATATATTTTTAGGATAGTATGTCTCAAGTATTTCATGATATATACTTATACTAAAAATTAAGTGTTATTTATCTGAAATTCAAATTTAACTACATTTTATCTGGCAATCCTAATTAGGTGGCATCTTACAAGGAACTAGGAACAGAGTATCTGGAACATTACTTCAGATGTGGGGTTTCATAATGGCCTAAACCAATACAAGAAGGTAAATACACTTTGG
>NW_021903148.1:0-573 GCF_006229205.1 Suricata suricatta | reverse complement strand
TAGACTGGATCTAGAAGTAATGAATTAGTGTCATATTTTGTATATCACGTCCTAACAGAAACTAATCTGAAATTAAATAAATGAGTCATATCCCAGAGCTAAATTTATTCATTTTAATATGTGAGACTCAAACTCAACTCAGGTAGACGCTCAGGATGTTACTTTACTGAGCCCTGCGTTGAGGCACCAATTGTCATAACCCGACTGCCAGGGCCGCTGGTCTCTGGCAATCGGCATCGGCGGTACCTGTTTCATCCGCCCGACCAGCAGGGCGGAGAATAGTCGCGGGTCCTTTTCCTGAGGGAGGGAGAGAAAAAGGGGGCAGGAGAGGGAGACACAAAGAGTAAAGACAGAACTCACCGATCAGGCGAAAGAGAGCGTTTATTCAAAGAACTGTTCTTTATATAGTCTTCAGGGGGGGAAGACAAGGCAAGCTGACCTAGGCAGGCTACAGAGTCGGATGCATATCAAAGAAGCACCCTGACTTTGCCTCAGCAATCTTGGGGGATGGAGAACTAACACTGAATACGGTTTTGATCTTTTGTGTGCCTTGGCCACTCAGGTCTAGCTCAG
>NW_021903147.1:0-573 GCF_006229205.1 Suricata suricatta | reverse complement strand
TCTAGAGGTCTAAACTACCAATTCCATAGTTAAGCTCACCAAATTAGCTCCCTGGGCCCAGCTATCTGAAATAAATGATTCAAGTCTTCTCCAGGACCAAAGCCATTATATAAATTACAGTACTGAGGTCACCCCTGAACTGATTTATTGTCCTGGGCACAATTTTATAGATATGCTTCCTCCAACCACATCACTTTTGCTTTCATACTTCTCTCCAGCAATCTGTTAAAGCTCCTATATAATAATGATTATAATGATGACCATGATGACTCCAATTCTCCAACCATGGCCAAAGGGCAAACTGTTATAAACCCAAGAGGGAACCTCTGTGCATCCAGTTCCAGGGTTAAGGAGATGGTAGTCCTGATCCCCCAAGGTCAACTACTTCTCACCCCTATTTTAATGTCAACTTGGTTTCTATGGCTGTCTGACCTGGATTGTGAAATTGGAAGTCAGAGCACCCAGTTTATGAGGGATGGAAGATAGTAAAACACATGGATGTAATGGATGGAGAAGGGGCTTTAACATGTCAAATGCAACGTTAGCATAACTTTTCTTTCCACTACATGCATT
>NW_021903146.1:0-573 GCF_006229205.1 Suricata suricatta | reverse complement strand
CTTTTACATCCTTGGTTAGGTTTACTCCTAGGTATTTTATGGTTTTTCGTGCAATTATGAATGGGATCAGTTTCTTGATTTCTCTTTCCACTGCTTCATTATTGGTGTATAGGAATGCAATCGATTTCTGTACATTGATTTTGTGCCCTGCAACTTTACTGAATTCATTGATCAGTTCTTGGGGGCTTCTGGTGGAGTCAATCAGGTTTTCCATGTAGAGTATCATGTCATCTGTGAAAAGTGAAAGTTTGACTTCTTCTTGGCCAATTCTGAAGTCTTTTACTTCTTTTTGTTGTCTGACTGCTGATGCTAGGACTTCCAGCCCTATGTTAAACAACAGTGGTGAGAGTGGACACCTCTGTCATGTTCCTGATCTCAGGGGGAAAGCTCTCAATTTTTCCCCATTGAGGATGATATTAGCTGTGGGCTTTTCATAAACTGCTTTTATAATGTTTAGGCAAGTTCCTTCTATTCCGACATTCTCAAGGGTTTTTATTAAGAAAGGGTGCTGTATTTCGTCAAATGCTTTTTCTGCATCTATTGACAGGATCATATGTTTTTTATCTTTTCTTT
>NW_021903145.1:0-1329 GCF_006229205.1 Suricata suricatta | reverse complement strand
AGCTACTTACAGAACAGGAGGGCTCACAGCATTGTGGGCCACAGCTAGATGATCCACAGCTATCTCGGCAAGTCACCAGTTGCCATGTCTGGCTCCGGCAGGAACTGGGCAAGCAGACAGGCCCTCCGCAGCTCACCTCAGTGGAGCAGAGAGAGATGCCTGGCACAGAAGGGCATTTCCTAGAACAGCAGTTTCCAGACATGGTGGTGGTGCCTCTGCTTCCTTGTGAGTGCTGAGAGGGTGCTGCCTGACTGGGACAGTGCTCAGAGGCCCTCACTTTTATACCCCCTCACCGGCATGTGCTGTTTGGAGCCCCTGCATCTTTTCCTCATAGCTGTTTGGGCCAGTTTCAGAGGAACATCTTATTATGCCAAGGTTTGTTGATCTGGAAGTTGTTTATCTACCCATAAAGAAGCTGTTTGTTTATTGACTTGCTAAATTTGGACTCCTCAAAGCAACAGGTCATCTTGGAATAAGCATCATTGCCTTCAAACTGAATGATCTGTGTTTCTGAGCATCAGGAACAGGGGAAGAAGTAAGGGACTTATAATTTATCCATCTTCTAGTCATCTGTGCCGAGCCGTGGTAGGAGGGAGGCCACAGGGATGTCCACATGAATTGGATCTACTCACCCCTTCCCACATATCTCACTCTGGTGGGCAGACAAGCATACAGGTGAACTCATTGCAGTGCCCTGGTAAGGTCAACAATAGACATACTGGGATTAGTAGAGGGGAGTAGTGGTGAGCTCTGTGGGAGAGAGGATATCTGGGCTGGATTCTAAATGACTAGGGTTTGCTGAAATGGTCTTATTTAAAATCATCAGTGATTCCCCACGATAAGAATTTGTCTCCTCCCATTACAGGTAAAGAAAAGGAAAGGTGGTTTGAAATTAGAAAGCTTAAGTCACTTGCTAAAAATCCCACTCAGCTTGCCCCCTAATCTAGAGCTGCTCTCCTTCCTCCTCACCATTTTCAGGAGGCTTTGTCAAAGCCACATGCCATAGGCTCAACCAACTGTGCTGTCCTCCATCCTGTTCTATAAACAGACTTGTCCCAGACCACTGGCTCTACCTATCCCCAGAAAGCACTTTATCTTGCCTCTCTGTTTCTCCTCCCTCTTTTTCTCCCATCCACTCATATCTTGAGCATTTGGTGACCCTCAAGAATCTCTCTTGCTTTTGGTGATTTAATAGCTCCTAAAAGAAAGACACTTCCAAGACCCAAAGTATAAAGAGGAGAGGCAAAAGATCTTTTGCAAAGACATTGTGAACAAAAGCAAAGAATACAGATGCTTTCTCAAAGGGTGTCAATAATACTACTTTAAATG
>NW_021903144.1:0-573 GCF_006229205.1 Suricata suricatta | reverse complement strand
TGCTGAATGAAAATAGTAGCTTTGTTGTATGTTAATTGCCTTGTATCCATTTTTAAATGTTTCTATTACCCTCTCTGTACACTCTGACAACGCTAAAACTCTTCTGATTAGATTTTCTTTCCATACATTTTGATTCCCTTAGAGCATTCTTCCCTTTAGGGTATTTGAAATTTCCAGGTACAGGGAAATCAGAAGATAAGGGGGTGGGGGATGCTGGAGATGGCAAAAATGTTTCATTTTAATCTCCAGCTTTGGGTAAAGAACTGAGGACAAAGTGGGCTGGTGAGCAAAGACAGAGCTAGTCAGCCAGGCGGGCAGCTGGGCCCCAGTCCCATGGGTCCCTGCTTCATGACCTTCGTCATAGGAAAGACACAGGTGCCCTTGAACCCAATGGAGTCCCCTGGCGAGTCTGGCCAGCTTTGAAGGGAGAAAATAACGACCATGGCCCTAAAAGTCGGAGCATTTGTCCGAGGCTATCTGAGAACAGTCATTGTGTGTATGAATCAAGCCGAAGGCTCCATTTCTGGGGGACACCTTTTGATTTTCATGATCCACACCCCAAGGACAGTCTGT
>NW_021903143.1:0-573 GCF_006229205.1 Suricata suricatta | reverse complement strand
GAGGACCACAGACAGACAGATAGACACACACGCAGGAACGACAGCCATGTGAACACGCACACCAGCGAGCGCCGGGGCCACGACAAGCTGGAAGAAGCAAGGACAGGGGCACCTGGGGGGCTCAGTCAGTGAAGCATCTGGCTTCGGCTCAGGTCATGATCTCAAGGTTCGTGGCTTCAAGCCCCACGTAGAGCTCTGTATCTCCCTCTCTCTCTGACCCTCCCCTGCTCACACTCTGTCTGTCTCTCTCTCTGTCTCTCAAAAATAAATAAACCCGACTCAGGAGGCCGGAGACCCTTAGGGGCAGGGCTGCAGGGCGCTGCACAGGCGCACGACCGGGGTACGGGACAGTGGCCGGCTCCCTGCCCAAGGTGGAGGCACCCAGAGCTCTGTCTGCTTCAGCACCCCGGCCTCCGTGTCCTCTTCTCCCCCAGCACTTTAACCTGACCCTGACGGGACGGGGGACCAGACGGGAGGGGACAAATCCGGGACACATCTTGCTCTTAACAGGAGACCATCTGTCCATTCCAGATTCAAAATTCAGAAGCTTCTCCTCACATGGCCCTCCCACAG
>NW_021903142.1:0-573 GCF_006229205.1 Suricata suricatta | reverse complement strand
GATCAGTGACTTCTCTCTGTTACCCTTTCCCTTTCCCAAAGCCTTGCCACCCAGCTTCTTCAAAATCATAACATTTCTCAATGACCCATCTCAGTGGGCTTTTATTTTTCTGGGTACTTTATTTTTCTAGAGTCTTGATGTTTCAGTGTTTGAGATTCTTACCACACATTGTAGCTCTTAAGACGTTTTGCTTTGTCTGCTACCTCAGACCAGTAGTGACTTTTATTGGATTCTCTTCTTTTGCTCATTATTTAAAAAAAAAGTAAATGTTAGTTTATTTTTGAGGTAAATGGAGTGCTAGTGGGAGAGGGGCAGAGAGAGAGGAGACAGAATCTGACGCAGGCTCCAGGTTCTGGGCTGTCAGCACAGAGCCCAACACAGGGCTTCAGCTCAAGAACCGAGAGATCGTGACCTGAGCCCAAGTCAGCTGCTCAACCAACTGAGCAGATGGACAGGTGCTCCTTTCCCATTATTTCAGTGTCATAATGCTCTGAGACTATTTTCATCTTTCACATTTGTTTTCATATTTCGTCTCTTCTTAGAGTCTTGGAAGTATCATTTCTGTGGAGAGAA
>NW_021903141.1:0-573 GCF_006229205.1 Suricata suricatta | reverse complement strand
AGTTGTTCCTTTTAAGATTTCACCTCTGTTAAATAAGACATAATCTCCATGGTAATGGGTTCTAGGCACTATAAGGAAATGGGGAGTGTAGAGGGCTTATTTTTTTTAAGTCTTTTTTTTTTTAGATTTATTTATCTTTGAGAGACAAAGAGAGACAGAGTGTGAGCAGGGGAGGGATAGAGAGAGAAAGAGACACAGAGTCTGAAGCAGGCTCCAGGCTCTGAGCTAGAGGTCAGCACAGAGCCTGACGCGGAGCTTGAACCCACGAATCATGAGATCATAACCTGAGCTGATGTCCAGATGCTCAACTGACTGAGCCACCCAGGCACTCCAAGAGTGTACAAGGCTTATTAAGGAATGTTCTTCTTAGTTTCCAGGGGCAAGTTTCCTGGAGCTGTCAGGGGAAAAGGGAAGCTCATGCCCCTTTCTCATCTTCTGTTCTTGATATAATTTCAAAGCTAAATCTTTCTTTTTGTGTCTTGTCTTATCTGCTCTATCACTTCCCTGGCCAGGAATAGATTATACTTGTCATGTGCTACTCCTTAGATCAATAAAGGAATTTTTAATAGAATA
>NW_021903140.1:0-573 GCF_006229205.1 Suricata suricatta | reverse complement strand
GAGGAAGGGCTCAGAGATGCCCAAGTCCAGACTTCTGTCCTGTGGGCTTCCACGGAGGAGACCCTCGTCATCCACAGTTACGGTCTTTAAGGACACAGGTGAGAGGCACGTCCAGAATTACCCACTTCTTGACTTCCCCCTCCCTCCTCCTGGCTTTCTGCTGAAATAATCCCACAAATGTATCTGGGGCCATGCTAGATCCCTCTAACCCTCCTTGCAGCCCTAGGGACCCCTTGGCATTGAAGCTGTGCAGGACGCAGGTGACCAGCAGACAGAGGCCACTTTGGGGAGTCAGACAGGCTCAGGGGAGGGGAGCAAGGTCGGGGGCTTCAGACCTCCTGGAGAGATGGCTTCCACCCTCACAACCCTCCCCCCTGAGCCCCCTGAACTGCCAAAGAAAAATTCAAATGCAGCTTTAAAATACCCCCAACTCCATTTTTGCTGGATCTAAATTAAATGACCAGAAACCCAACCTCGTGGCTTTCAAACTTTGCTCAAGATTTCATTCATTGAGGGCTCAGTATGTACTGGATCCCGTCCCGGGACTAGGGGCCATGCACCTGCTCTCACGAG
>NW_021903139.1:0-573 GCF_006229205.1 Suricata suricatta | reverse complement strand
TCTAACTTCTGCTCAAGTCATGATCTTGTGGTTTATGAGTTTGAGCCCTGCGTTGGACTCTGTGCTGACAGCTCAGGGACTGGAACCTGCTTTGGATTCTGTGTCCCGCTTTCTCTCTGCCCTTCCCCCACTCATGCTCAGTCTCTGTCTCTTAAAAATAAATAAAACATAGAAAAAATTGTTTTGTCTTTTTGGAGAATTGACCCTTTTGTCTTTATATAATGCCCTTATTTATCTGTGATAACTTCTTACTTTGAACTCAGCTCTCTGAAATGAACACAGCTACTCCAGTTTTCTTTTGATTAGTGTTAGCATGGTATATTTTCCTCCACCAATTTAGTTTTAACCTATATGTGTTTTTGTATTTAAAGTGGATTTTTTTGTACAGCTGGGTGGTTCAGTTGGTTAAACACTCACTCTTGATTTCGGTTCAGGTCATGATATCATGATTGGTGAGATGAAGCCCTGAGCCCTGTGCTGTCAGCACAGAGCCTGCATGGGATTATCTTCCCATCCCCTCCCCCCCCCTCCTGCCCCCCGCCACCGTCTCTGCCCCTCCTCCACTATCTGTCT
>NW_021903138.1:0-573 GCF_006229205.1 Suricata suricatta | reverse complement strand
ATGTTGAGCATTGTTTCACGTGCCTATTGGCCATCTGGATGTCCTCTTTGGAGAAGTGTCTGTTCATGTCTTCTGCCCATTTCTTCTCATATTTCAAACCCAGTTGTCCTTCCATCCACAGCAGATCTGCTGAGAGCTGTGTCCCACCAGTTAGCAAATTGACTGAATGAGGCTTTAAGAATATAGCAAGGGAGGGATACCTGGGAGGCTCAGTCGGTTGGGTATCTGGCTTCGGCTCAGGTCATGGTCTTGTGGTTCATGGGTTCGAGCCCCATGCCGGGCTCTCTGCTGACAGCTCAGAGCCTGGAGCCTGCTTCCGAATCTGTCTTTCTCTCTCTCTGACCCTCCCTGCTCAGGCTCTGTCTCTCAAAAATAAAAAATAATAATAATAATAATATAGCAAGGGTGCCTGGGAGGCTCAGTTGGTTAAGTGACCTATCTTGGTTTCAGCTTAGGTCATGGTTTCACAGTTTTGTGCATTCAAGCCAAGTGTTGGACTCTGCACTGGCTGTGTGGAGACTGCTTGGGAGTCTCTCTCTCTCTCTCTCTCTCTCTCTCTCTCTCTCTCTCTCT
>NW_021903137.1:0-573 GCF_006229205.1 Suricata suricatta | reverse complement strand
GACTAGTTCCTATTGCATAAAATGCTAAGTGTTAATTACTCATTTCTAATCTACTGGTTTCATATAAGAGGATGTAATTTCCTTGATGGCAATTTCTTTACTTAAGTATATTAAAAATAAATGTTTTATTTTTTTGAAATGTTTATTTTATTTTATTTTTGTTTTGTTTTGTTTATTTATTTATTTTTTTAACATATGCAATTATTTTCCATCATTTACACTGCAGTCGTTACAATTACACTCCAAACAGAAAAGCAAAGTAAAAAATCAATACACCCACTTCTATTTCATGTAATTAGACTTACACAGAAATTAGAAGGTTAAGTAACAACTAGTTAATCACCTAATTTCACAGCTATCTGAAGTGGCAATCATTATATAGCAGCTTATCTATGATACATTCAAGATAAATGATACAATATATTACTTGTTCATAGGCTACAACACAGCCTGCTTAATACCTTTCCTTAAATTCCACCTCTATACTACAGTATACTTGAGGTCCATGCAAAAAAGTAGCTACCTTTTATATAGGAAATGGATGATTAAGTCTTTGGTGTTGTAAAAGCAACT
>NW_021903136.1:0-573 GCF_006229205.1 Suricata suricatta | reverse complement strand
CCACTAGAGCCACTATTATTGAACTACAGAATGCCCGATCCATTAGCAGAGTATACAGCACAACATGACCTTAGAAGAAAGGGTTGTTTTTATAGCAAACAGGGGGCAACAACGGACACTTGACCGCAGGATCCTCTGGTCTGACCGTGTACCCTGTTATTCAGAAGCAACCAGCCTAACAGAATATTTCATTGAATGCCAACCCGACAAGGCTCCATCTCAGGAGTAGCACCCTGCTGGGTTGTCATTTTTTGTTGTTGTTGTTGTTGTGCTTCAAGATATAATATATGCATTGAGTCTAAAGAAGACATGTGGTGTTACCTCCCCAACACCTAGAATATATGGAAGGGGAGAAATTGTGCCAGGGGACTTCATCACTGAACTTAAAGCAGTCACTACCACCAGATCATTTGGGGATCCTCGTGCTGAGGCATAAGGACACTAAGAAAAAAACTATGCACAATGGAGTATTACATGGAAATGAGGAAGAATGAAATATGGCCATTTGTAGGAAAGTGGATGGACCTTGAGGGTGTCATGCTAAGCGAAATAAGCCAGGCAGAGAAGGACAGA
>NW_021903135.1:0-573 GCF_006229205.1 Suricata suricatta | reverse complement strand
GGGCAGGATTGGCCTCTGGTCGAACACAGTAGGGGGAAGCCTGGCTGCCTCCAAGAGACCTCAGGTGGGCGTGGACTCCTTGAGGGCAGATAGGCCTGACCGCCAAACGTGGGGGTGCTGGCCAGTGGGGACTCCTCCAAGGCATGGCCTGCTCCCTGTTGAGGATCCTTAGGTGTCAGCAGCCACTTGTTGGGGACACTGGATCTTGACCAGGTAGGTGGACCTTCAGCACGCTGGTGTAGAGGTGGTGCGGGGTGGGGGAGAACTGGATGGCGTCCGCGTGCAGGGTCTTATTGTGGAAGATCTTGCCCTGCGTGTTTTCCTCGTGCAGTGCTCTCCCCCGCCCTTTGCGTGATGTTCCGGCCATGCACGTCCTTGATGGACCCCACATAATGGTCCACCACAAGGACTGTTCTCTGGATCGGCCTCTGGTAGGTTTGGTCCTCCTTCCTCCTGGCCATGTAGTTGGGGGCCTGTATTGTGATGATGATTTCACAGTATATACAAGCAGGGGATTATTACGTTGTATACCTGAACTTTGACCTAACCTTGGGCAGCCCTGTCAGGGCCATG
>NW_021903134.1:0-1329 GCF_006229205.1 Suricata suricatta | reverse complement strand
CTCATCCCTTATTTTTCTATATTATTCAGCCTTGTTTTTCTTTATTTAAACAATGGAGCTCTGAGCCTTACAAAATGCAATGTACGGTAAAACAAAAATGTACTATATTGGAGTTTGGCAACTGACTCTTCTTACTTGAGGAAGTGCTTTTTTATTTCTCCATCCTACTGCCTCCAATATACTACATTTTTTTTTATTAATCACACATAGTTAAACCCTGAAAAGTACTTTGATAATAAAGTATCAACTGATTTTTATAAAGCACTTTTTCCTCTGAATTTTGGTTTGGGAAATAGGTTACAACAGTGACAGACCAGCTTCAAGTTTCATGAGCAGAATTCTATAGATGCCAATAGCCAGTATATTTTCTGTTTCTTTGGTTAACAAAAACTGTAGAACTTTTAGGAAACAGAAGATAAAAGGACAAGAAAATCTGGTTCTGATGGTCCTGGTGGTATTATTTTTCTTAAAATATTGCATCCTGTATGAAAAGTGACTTAAGACTTCCTCTCCAGAGTCACAAGACTAAGTCAACACTGCCAATTTTTCAATCTGAAGAAAATAAGCTGTATTTTTTTTTGCTATGATCATGTTTTTAGGCTAAAGGGTAATAAGAAAGGTAATATAGAAACTTATTAGAGCTAGCTACCAGATAGAAGGCAATCCTCAGCATAAAGTCAACATGCATTTTCCAACAGGTAATTTTTTTAAGTTCTGAGCTGTCTTTATAATTTTTAAATGACTAACTTATGCATATTTAAATCAATTCTAGAATATCATATGTGAATTCTAAATTACTGCTTTTATAACCTCACATTTTATAAAATGAGTTTATTCAATCTCTTCCTGGTGACCTTCAATACAAGTATCCCTCTCATCCCCAGGGCTACTTTTTGAGTCATCTAAGGCAGTTTTCTAACCACCTTGTTTCTTTATAAGTTGCTCAGGACTTCAGCAAAATATATATGAGACTATCTCTGCCGATTTTATCCCAAGTCACAGGTTTTCATTTGCATAACCTGAAAAGAAATGGTTTCTTATTCATACTCTAGGTATAAAGTCATGCTCTCCAATTACTAGGTGGCCTTTTAAGCAATCTAAAAAAGCTTGTTTACAACAAGTATCCAACACTGGCAATTATGAGGTCATACCTGCCAGAACAATGATTAAACCTGTGTTAATTGACTATGTCTTCTCTCCCTTGTTAACAAATCTATCCTGTGACCTCTGGGAGCTTTTTCCAACTGGTATCAGTTGAGGTCATTTGGGGATAATGTAGGTCTTCAAACAGTTCTCTGATAAAAAAAAAAAAATACCTAATTGAGAGAG
>NW_021903133.1:0-573 GCF_006229205.1 Suricata suricatta | reverse complement strand
AAAGTAAATAATGTATTTAACAAATCTTTATTTAAAAGCTATGAACAGGTTCTCTAACATCGACTGCCTAAGAGTCCCGCTGTAAGAAGCAACAGCCTCTCCTCTTCCTCTTCACCATCTGCTCAGCCACCACAAAGCAGCAACCATGCGTGAATGCATCTCCATCCACCTTGGCCAGGCTGGTGTTCAGATCAGCAGTGCCTGTTGGGAGCTCTATTGCCTGAAACACGGAATCCAGCCCGATGGCCAGATGCCAAGTGACAAGACCATTGAAAGAGAAGATGACTCCTTCAACACTTTCTTCAGCGAGACGGGTGCCGGCAAGCATGTGCCCAGGGCCGTGTTTGTAGACCTGCAACCCACAGTCACTGATGAAATTCGCACTGGCACCTACCACCAGCTCTTCCACCCTGAGCAGCTCATCACAGGCAAGGAAGATGCTGCCAATAACTATACCCGAGGGCACTACACCATCGGCAAGGAGATCATTGACTTTGTCTGGGACTGGATTCCGAAACTGGCCAACCAGTGCACAGGTCTTCAGGGCTTCTTGGTTTTCCACAGCTTTGGAGG
>NW_021903132.1:0-573 GCF_006229205.1 Suricata suricatta | reverse complement strand
CGATTGCACGAAAAACCATCAAATACCTAGGAATAAACTTAACCAAGGATGTAAAAGACCTATATGATGAAAACTATAGAAAACTTATGAAAGAGATTGAAGAAGACACCAAGAAATGGAAAAATATTCCCTGTTCATGGATAGGAAAAATAAACATTGTGAAAATGTCATTACTACCCAAAGCAATCTACACATTCAATGCCATCCCCATCAAAATTGCACCAATATTCTTCTCCAAACTAGAACAAACTATCCTCAAATTCATATGGAACCACAAAAGACCCTATTTAGCCAAAGTTATATTGAAGAAGAAAACCAAAACGGGAGGCATCACAATCCCAGACTTTAGTAGGTATGTTTGAGTGTGAAAAAAAATTTGCAGAACACCCCAAGGGCAGTACGCAACATTGAACAGTTTCAGCAATGTACTAA
This sequence comes from Suricata suricatta, assembly GCF_006229205.1. NCBI lineage: Eukaryota > Metazoa > Chordata > Mammalia > Carnivora > Herpestidae > Suricata > Suricata suricatta. The sequence goes on along the minus strand of NW_021903132.1, from coordinate 141 downwards.
TAGTCAAAACATTATGGACGCCATGTTGAGAAATGATTGAAGGAAGGCAAGATTGTAATATGGAGACAAGGGGTGCCCGGGTGGCTCAATCAGTTAAGCCTCTGACTTCAGCCTGGGTCATGATCTCCAGGTTTGTGGGTT
>NW_021903131.1:0-573 GCF_006229205.1 Suricata suricatta | reverse complement strand
GTGGATGAAAGGGTTAGTTCATTTCCCAAGTGAATGAGTCATTCCATTGGCTTGTATTTGGGAATAGGTCTTTGAATTCTGCATTTGGGAGATTTGCATGGACCAATGGTGGACAAATCACTTTCATGTGCAGCTCACTTCACCTTTCTTTGACACATTCACAGAGAACTGAATTTATGTGGTTTCCAGGGAGAGCATAAGAAAGTTTGTTGTCCAGCATTATTACTGTTTTTCCTTTGTGTTTCATTGGTATGAAGGGAGGAGGTATCTTGCTATCTCATTTAGCTCATTTTATTGGCAAAACCTGTGGCCTACAAAGGAGAATATTCTAGCCTGAGAGCAACCACCTGATTGCCACCAGCCACCATGAAGATGTTGCCAGAAGGTCTCCTTTGACAAGATGGAGGATTCTGATAGGTTCACCATCATGGCTCTCCTCTCTGCTCTCCTTTTTTTGAGGGACACATATCAGTAGACAAAATGATGAAGCATGCCATTTTCCTCCTTCTGTTCCTCTTCATATATAATCTTCTCTTTCTCTTTCCTCTTCCTAGAAGTACAGAGTATTGATCA
>NW_021903130.1:0-573 GCF_006229205.1 Suricata suricatta | reverse complement strand
GAAAAGTCTTACTAAGTGTTCCAAAGAGACCAAGAGGGAACAACATTTGGAGAACGAATTCTCTATACACATCTGTAATGTGTCCTACTCTCTACTGAGCATAGTGCTGGATTTGAAATTGTAGATTTTCCAGCCAGGGTCGTGTATTTTGCTATCAATAGGTCTTGCTGCCTCTAGAGTAGATCTGGTCAGGTTCTTTGGAAAAGGAAAGAGCCCTGTCACATGAAGACAAAAAAGAGAGGAACCACACACCCAGGTAAGTGGGAATGAATGAAGCAGTTGACACAGTGAGGGACCAAAATAAAGGAGAAAACTCAATCTTAAAATGTGTTTTGGGAAGCTCAGCTTGAATGGATTCTAGAAGCCCAGGTTTATTTCGCTGGTGGTCACAGAGGTACCTTTCCTGTCTCCCTCTTCCTGTGCTCCTCCATCTTCTTAGGCTTACCGTCTGTCCCAATGTCTTCCATGACATCCACAGTAACACTGAAAAGCCTTCCATGGCTAGTTAGGGTCTATTCGATTGGACGGCCTTTCTGTCTATTTTTGGAGCATGTGAAAATAGGGAGTTTCTAC
>NW_021903129.1:0-573 GCF_006229205.1 Suricata suricatta | reverse complement strand
TGAATTCATCATCATTAGTACAGAGCCTCATTTAAATTAGGAGAAGACTACACTAATTTATGCTAATTGACATAAGACAGAGAAATCTGCCTGATGGTTTTATGGGCCCATAATCTCCACCTGAACCAGACGCAGCCCTGTAAGGATCGGTGTATTCCCCAAACTCCAGAACGCGAACTGTGGAAGCCTAACCCCCTCTTGCTTTGGCATAATCTTCCAGAAGTGAGGGGACAGATACATCTCCCATGTGAATCTTTAAGGCATTTTATGTATGCTTACTCTAAATTGCTACCTTCAGAGAGGTGGCTTTCCTCCCAAGTGTGACACCCAGCATCTCTCACGCTGGCCGTGGGTTGGGTGGTGTGGATGGCACCGGCATGGGCTGGGCAGCATGGACGGAGCTGGCCGTGGGCTGCGTGGTGTGGACGGCGCTGGCTGTGGGCTGGACATTGCAGGTAGTGCTGGCCGTGGGCCAGGTGGTGCGGACAGTGCTTGCTGTGGGCTGTGTGTGTGGACGGCGCTGGCCATGGGCTGGGCGGTGTGGATGGCGCTGGAGTGGGCTGAGCAGTACGG
>NW_021903128.1:0-573 GCF_006229205.1 Suricata suricatta | reverse complement strand
CTATATTTTAATTTTCTGCTTAAGAGTCTCTCTTCCTCCCACTAAACTGTAAATTCCTGGAAGGCGAGAACCTGTCTATGTTCATGCATCCATTTGATAAATGTTTATTGCTGGGCACTGGGAATACAATGACCCACATAAATAGACAAGACTCCGCCCTTGGACAACTTCAAGTCTAGCAAGGGAGTCAAGAATCCAAAAAAATAAATATAAAATTCCAAGTGCTACCCAGGGGTTCCGAGAAACATTTGACCTAGACAGGAAGGGCGAAGAGGACTTCCTACAAGGCGGCCGCTAGGAAAGGCTGAAGTGGGAGCCACAGTGGTTATCCAGGTAAAAGGGAAGAGGCGGGGCCCTCCAGCACAGGAAACGCAGCACACTCCAAGTTCCCCAGAGGGAGGGGAGGAAGAAGATGGATCTGGCAAACCAAAAGGAGGCTGATTCAGGGGAAGAAGTCACAAACCCACTTTGCCTCACATTTAATGTCTGATATAAGCTAGATTAAAGAATGCAACTTTAGGGGCACCTGGGTGGCTCAGTCAGTTAAGCCTCCAACTTTGGCTCAGGTCTATT
>NW_021903127.1:0-573 GCF_006229205.1 Suricata suricatta | reverse complement strand
ATCTGGCCTGGAGTAGCTGTAAGTAACATTGAAGCTATTCAAATCTAAAGATTATCAGAATAGGCAACAAGATAGAAAGCCATGTAGTGTTATCTAGGGGAGAAAGATGAAAATGCATAGGAGGCTGACTTCTAATACTTTCATACACAATTGATACAGAGTAACCTATATTTTTAGACAATTGTCTATGTGTTATAAAATACTTGCTATTTAAGTCAGAAAATGCTGTTATCTAATTTTAACATGTTTTGTATTTTATTTTAACCTTTCCACGACTATAGATTTTTACAGAAAAGCTTGAGAACAATACAGAGAGAAACAGTTAAGTTACAAATAACTTTGCTATAGTAGCTGACAAAAAAGACTTGTATATGGAGGGGATGGGGAAAGGTCAACAAAAGAGAGCAGATCCAAGTATTTAGGATGTCTTAAATCATTGATATGGATTTTTCTCAGCCACTTGTATATCAGATATGTTTGATATATTATTAAATTGACCTTTATAAACATATAAAAGAAGCCCCTTTGTATGTTAGGAAAGAGGAGTGGATGAGAAGGAAAAAAATAAAAGAT
>NW_021903126.1:0-573 GCF_006229205.1 Suricata suricatta | reverse complement strand
TGGTCGGTTTCAGGGATGATGGTGGCTGAATATTTTCACATGCACTGCAGTGGTTTTTGTGATGTTGTAATAACTTGTGGGCTAGATCAAGACTGGCTGGTCGGGGTCCTGGCCAGACACCCCTAGTCAGAGGACCTATGAAAAATATAGTTGAGATAGAGTTGGATCTCAAGACATCATTTCAGCCCCATAGAGGATGTCTACAACAGCCTAACCCCACTTTGATGGTGACTCTGCACTGTTACGGTATCTCCTGCCCACATCAGTGTGTCTGCTCCTTGTTTTGGTCCATATTCCCAAAGGTTGTTATACCAGAAGCAAGGGGAGATTTCTCATTGGCTTGCTTGCTTTGGTGGTCCATCAGAGAAGTAAAGAATTATTTATGAGATAAAGTTAAGTAAAATCGAGAATCAAAATGTCGTTGGAACTAAGCCATGCCTACACTGCCAAATTATCTTTTAAAATGAATTCAACTTATGCTTTCTAAACTAAATCATATTCAGCACTGAAACCTAAAAATACTCGTATTAATCTCACTTTCCCTTTTCTCAAAAGGAGATAAATATTAATTTT
>NW_021903125.1:0-574 GCF_006229205.1 Suricata suricatta | reverse complement strand
GAGAGACTATTGAATGCTGAGAATGAACTGAGGGTTGAGGGGGAAGGGGGAGGGGGGAAGAGAGGTGGTGATGATGGTGGAGGGCACTTGAGGGGAAGAGCACTGGGTGTTGTGTGGAAACCAATTTGACAATAAAATATTATGGAAAAAAAAAAAAGAACCATGCTGCTTTAGTCTCCTTTAATTTGGATTGTTGTATGTGCATATGTATGTGTGTGTGTGTGTGTGTGTGTGTGTGCTTTTTTTTTGTATTGACATTTTTAAAAGAGTACAGCCAGATTTTGTGAAATAGTTCTTCAATTTAAGTTTGTCTTTTGTTTCATCATAATTAGGCTCAGGTTATCAATTTTAAAGGAAACGTCACAAAAGTGATGTTGCATCTTATCTGTGCATCAAATACATCAGGAGATACATAATTTTGGTTTGTTCCAGTATTGATTATGTAAACATTAATCACTTGGACAAGGGAGTGTCTCCTAGGTTTGTCCACTTGAAAATGTCTGTTTATTCTCTGTAATTAATAAATAATTTATGGGGAGATACTTTGAGACCATGAAAATATTCCGTTCCTCAC
>NW_021903124.1:0-574 GCF_006229205.1 Suricata suricatta | reverse complement strand
ATTTCAATGCCTGGAACATGGTAGATACCTGACATTTATTGAATGAATGAAAGAAGCAGTAGATGGAAGGAAGTAACCTTGAATTATATAGACCTACTTAGAGGATTAAGAGTGGGATCATTAACTTTTTTTAATCTTTTAAAAAATGTTTATTTATTTATTATGAGAGAGAAAGAGAGAGCATGAGCAAAGGAGAAAAGAGAGAGAGAGAGAGAGAGAGAGAGAGAGAGAAGGGAGGGAGGGAGGGAGAGAGAGGATATCCCAAGCAGGTTCTGCACTGTCACCATGGAGCCTGGTGTGGCACTCAATTTCACAAACCAGGTGATCATGCAGAGCCAAAATCAAGAGCCAATGCTTATTCAGCTGAGCCACAGCAGGTGCCCCATGAATGGGATTATTAACTTGAAATCCACAATTTTACATGAATTTTGCAACTACATAGTTACCTGAAAGAAAAAATAATCAAGTAATGTTACTTCTTTTTTTTTTTTTGAGGTCCTGATTTATTTATTTATTTTTATTTATTTTTTTTCCTCCATAATATTTTATTGTCAAATTGTTTTCCATACAACAC
>NW_021903123.1:0-1329 GCF_006229205.1 Suricata suricatta | reverse complement strand
GCCCTTTGATGGCCGTAAGAGTCTGTCTCCTGGGACAAAAAGCAGGATACAGCTTGTGGAGTGTGGCTCTCCTTTCACTACAACTGAAAACTTTCCATCTCCAACATAGCAAGTGCACTAAGTGCCATCATCACAGATTCATGTCATTTTGGTCATACTCCCTCTGCCACTTACCAATTTATTACCCCTCAGCTCCAGATTCGCCCTTCAATACATGTGCTGCCCCAGTGGACAGACTCCTTACACACCTCTCTGTTCAGTGAGCACAGTGCTAAGCTCTCTCCGTAGAAGACCTGGGGGGTGGGAGGAGTTCTGCAGGGGGAGGGGGCTCTTCTGCTCTTTGCAGCTGCTGCATGGAGTCCACAGTGTGCGTGGGAAGACTTCATTCAGGCTCTGCCTCAGCCATGCACCCAGAGCATGTGCTCCCTCTGCGAGCTCTCAGCTCCAGCCTGAACTGGGATTAAAAATAGAACCCATTTCTGGGGCGCCTGGGTGGCTCAGTCAGTTGAGCATCCAACTCTCGATTTCAGCTTGGGTCATGACCTCAACGTTTATAAGTTTGTGTCCTGCATGAGGCTCTGCACTGGTGGTGAGGAGCCTGCTTGGTATTCTCTCTCTCTCCTTTCTCTTTCTGTCTCTCTCTGTGTGTCAAAATAAATAAACTAAAAAAAAATAGAATCCATTTCCCAGGGTTCTTGAGAGTACTAATTTTTAGAGTGCATATGTAGTCATTATATGAACATGCTATTCTCACAGGGTGAATCAAAAGCAACTTTTATTCCCCACCTGCTGGAGCCAAGGGCTTGGAGCGTGGGTAGCCCTTCTACCCCTAAGTGAAACTGGGGCAGGCGCAGTGACTGTTCTGACACAAACTTGGGGGGACATCAAGTCCTACAATCATGTAATCTCAGGTCAATTATGGAGTGTATTGAGTACTATACACCAGTCAATACTTCCATCTTTATTCACAGACAAGACACATGGGAAGAAATCCTTGTCTCTTATCTCCCTTACTCCCTTTGGTTGCTCACTGTGGCTTTTGGCCCCTCCTGAGTTAGGATAGAAAAGGAAAAGAAGAGGCATGGAAAGTTCTTATTTGATGGGTACAAAAAGTGTGGCTTCCTGCCATCTGGACAGACAGGTGTTTAAGGCTAACCCTTTCTCTTATTGATACTTTTAGGATTCTCCAGAGGGGGTCCTCCCCAATAACATGTTCTAGTTCTTCAACTGTCCCACTGTAGTCTTGGTTTTCTGAACTAAACTTCTCCGTCCTCAGGATGGTACCCCTCTTACTCATGACCTTAAATTATTCCAGACCAGATAGATCTC
>NW_021903122.1:0-574 GCF_006229205.1 Suricata suricatta | reverse complement strand
ACGTCCTTGCACAATCCCCAGAAACTGGGGAACAACACCCTTGTACAACTTCCAGGAGAGATATAATCTCTGTAGCTGGCACCATCTAGTCTAAAACAAAAATGCTAGGATCACACAACAAAAGGAAATAAAAGGTCTCAGAATCGGCAAAGAAGAAGTCAAACTTTTGCTTTTCACAGATGACATGATACTCTACATAGAAAACCCGATTGACTCCACCAGAAGCCATCTAGAACTGATCCATGAATTCAGGAACGTCGCAAGGTACAAAATCAATGTACAAAAGTCAGTTGCATTTTTATACACCAATAATGAAGCAACAGAAAAAGAAATCAAGAAACTGCTTCCATTCTAAACTGCAAGAAAAACCATAAAATACCTGAGAATAAATGTAACAAAAGATGTAAAAGACCTGTACGATGAAAACTACACAAAGCTTATGAAAGAAATTTAAGAAGATACTAAGAAATGGAAAAACATTCCATGCTCATGGATCAGAAGAAGAAACATTGTGAAAATGTCATTACTACCCAAACCAATCTACACATTCAATGCAATCCCCATCAAAATTGCA
>NW_021903121.1:0-574 GCF_006229205.1 Suricata suricatta | reverse complement strand
CCCTACGCACTACAGAAACCAATTTCTTACAGTCTGGAGGCAGGGAATCGGAGATCAGGGGGCCATGATAGGCTGTGGGTGAGGGCCCTTTTCTGGGTCACAGACTTCTCACTATGTCCTCACATGGTGGAAGCGGTGAGAGCACCCCCCAGACATCTCTTGTGAGGACACTAATCCCATTCATGAGGGCTTCACCCTCGTGACCACATCACCTCCCAAAAGCCCACCTCCAAATACGACCCTTGGGGGTTAGAATTTCAACAAATGAATTTAGGGAGCGATACAAACATTGAGACTGTAACAGGATTTATTGAGAATAATTGGACCTCCTTGGTGGAATTAGAACAACGTATATTTTTTTATAAGTAAGACTTCATCATGATTATAGCCAACAAACCATAAAGACCATGTGGTAACAGTGAGACTCCGAAGCCAGCAGGGCCAGGATCACAATAACCTTTTCCATCCCAAACAGAATCCTGTACTGTTCTCACTTCCTTTGACACCTTGATGCCTCCCTCATTCCAGTTCCAGCCTTGGATTGCTGCTTCCTTCTCACTGTTTACCAATTGCC
>NW_021903119.1:0-574 GCF_006229205.1 Suricata suricatta | reverse complement strand
CCCACCTGGGGAGTGTGTCCGTGCCTGGTCAGCTCGTTGTGACATTAGCTTTCCCCAAGAGAAAGGTGATGGCCATGGCTTTCAGGCCCATCTCCCTAAACGAGAGGGGAGACCACAAGGACCCCGTCCCATTTCCTGTCTCCTTTCTCTCCTTTATGCGTGACTTACTTGCTACTATAGGAGGAAACCAAAGTAAAAGCAATTTCGAACTTTCCAAATCATCATTCTCACCCATTCCCACACCCAAATTACAATCTGAGGTCTGGCCGGGCTCACAAAATCAAGGACAAGCCACAGACTGGGAGAAGGCATTTGCACTGCGTTTAACCAACAAAGGATCGATAATCCACACGGTATAAAGAATTCTACAGAGCAACAGGAGAAAGACAAACAACCCAAGAGGAACTTGGCAAATAATGCGAGCAAGCCATTCAGAGAAGAAGAAAATTATATACAATAAACACATGAAAATATCCCGGCTTCTCTAAGACAGTACTCTGGAAAATGTAAATTAAAAACAAAATTAGACGCCATTTCCCACAGGACAAAGTAGCACATACCTACACCATCACAC
>NW_021903118.1:0-574 GCF_006229205.1 Suricata suricatta | reverse complement strand
GGCAGCGGCGATGACCGAGAGCCCTTCTCTCTGATCGAGGACCTCCAGAACGACCTGCTGGGCCACTCGCACTCCCCCATGGAGACTTCCGAGGCCCAGTTCACGGCAGGCACCCCCTGTCTGTCCCTCGACCTCTCCGACTCCAACTTGGACAACATGGAGTGGCTGGACATCACCATGCCCAGCACGTCAGGACTCACCCCCCTCAGCGCCACCGCCCCCAGCATGTTCTCCGCCGACTTTCTAGATCCACAAGACCTGCCGCTGCCATGGGACTAACGTCACAGAGGTCCCATCCGAGCTCACGAGGTCTGAGAAGAGGAAGGTCATTCGGATAAGGGCGTTCTTAGAAACAGATCCTTAGCGGCGTTGTTGCAATTAAAATATGTTGTCATAGAAAGGGTGGCGAGACCGTCACGGCCTGGAAGCCGTGTGTGAAAACATGGCATCACCTCCGGCAGTGAATTTCTACAGTTTAACCCAGCGCAGGGCCTTCTGACAGATCACTGGTCAAAGTCGACTCCTTTGTTTCTCCAGACTTCAGTCAAGAACGCAGAGCACCTTTAGATAAAGA
>NW_021903117.1:0-574 GCF_006229205.1 Suricata suricatta | reverse complement strand
TCAATGAGCAGTGATAGTTTGAAAAAAATCTTTTTTTTTCATAGTAGGTATAAAGAGTGGGCTTATTCAGTAAACCATGCTGTAAACTGATATGCCATATCCAGACTTTGTTTTTCGATTTATAGAACACAGAAGAGATTTAAGATGACTACTAGGGATTTTCAGAATGGTAAATGAGCACTGACTTCCACTTAAAGTCACCAGCTGCCCTGCCCCTAATAAAGGAGTCAGCCTGCCCTTGGAAGTTTTGAAGCCAGGCACTAACTTCTCTCTTGCTATAAAAGTCCCAGGTGCCATCTTCTTCCAATATAAGGTTGTTTTGTCTACATAGAAGATGTGTTACTGAGTGCGGTCACCTCCATGAATCATCTCAGCTAGATTTTCTGGGTAACTTGTTGTCGCTACTACATCAGCACTTGCTGCTCCACCTTGCACTTTTATGTAATAGAGATGGCTTCTAGTCTGAAACCTCATGAACCAACCTCTGCTAGCTTCCAACTTGTTACCTGCAACTAGGTAACAATGTTGTGACTGGTGTGATCTTCTATCCAGACCACTAGGATTTCCTCCATAT
>NW_021903116.1:0-574 GCF_006229205.1 Suricata suricatta | reverse complement strand
CTACAATGCCCTCAGTTCCTAGCAAATCAATCAGAACAACAAACAGAAATTCAACTTTGAGGGACATACTCCCTCTCAGAGTTGCTTCCAAAACTCACCCCCCCAATACGACACCTATGATTGGAATCTTGTGAGACATGAGGTTTGTTTCAGGCTCTCCACACATTTTAGTTTACTTGTAACTTTTTTCCTTAGGCAATTCATTAATTAGGGAAAATCTAATGCTAGTTAGGCAAAATCTTGGGCCATGGCTAAGAATCTGCATCCCTTACTAAGCAAGCCCCTAGAAGGAAATGTGCATAAAATGTAACATACACAGTGGCTATTTTTTAAATATTAGACAGTGATATAAAAATAACAACCTCAGTATACAGGTGGAATTGTTTTTGAAGCCCCAGTAGGTTACTTACAAGACAGCATTTTGGTTTATTTAATAATTTGTTTAGTCTTCTGAAAAATCTGTTATAAACCTCCGCACAACCTTTGCATTTTAAAGATACACAATTGCTGAGTGCCTAGGTGGTTCAGTCAGTTAAACGTCTGACTAATGGCTCAGGTCATGATCTCATGGTTC
>NW_021903115.1:0-574 GCF_006229205.1 Suricata suricatta | reverse complement strand
CAGAGCAGAGGAAGTAGCTACACAGAGTAGCTAAATAACCATGCTGAGCAGTGCATAAAGGATGCCTTTCTGTGGCTGGGGGCATAAAATGATAGCAAGGTCTTCACACTCATGTTGTATACGGAACAGCATTTCCTTTCTCCGCAAGGCCCAACTTTGTTATTGTGGAAAGATTCTGAAAGTTATTCTAGTCTCTTGGAAGCCTAGCTATGCAGCTGTTTCTAATCTCTCTTACTTCCTATGTGTTCTTTATAATAAAACTCTACCACTTGAGCTAATCTGAGGGTGGCATTGTATCTGCTACCTGAAACGTCCTCACATGGAAACATTATTTGCATTTGGGAAAATATTTTATTGCTTTGGGAATTAGTTTTTAAATCCTTGATTCTAATTTCTACCAGTCCACAAGAGTAATTAGCTTTTATCCCCATTTGAGGTTCTATTCAATGGTTTTTGTTTTGCTTTACTTATTTATTTTTTTTACATTTGTTTATTTTTGAGAGACAGACAGAGACAGAACACAAGCAGGGGAGGGGCAGAGAGAGAGGGAGACACAGAATCTGAAGCAGGCTCC
>NW_021903114.1:0-574 GCF_006229205.1 Suricata suricatta | reverse complement strand
CCTTCATGTAAAGGGTCTTGCAGGGCTTCATGGAGAAGAGGAAACAGAAGAGAAGGGAACCTTGTAACACAGACGGGTTACAAGTGAAAACACAGGATGGTGCACTACAGAAAAATAAGCTTAACATTAACAGTTTTTACACCGTTCACAGTGTGAACCCAGTGTTTGGTAAGGATTTCAAAGTACCAAGATCAAGTGTGGAGTGGGGAATGAGGAGGACACAGAGGCAACACTTAATTCCTATTAAATTACAGAAGTCAGAGGTCTGCCCATCTCTGCTACCTTGAGCAGCTGGCAGAGCTCAGCTTGTGTTGCACACGTTCCCCGTCCACTCACCCCCTTGCCGCCAACAAGTCCTCCAGGTCTGGGTCCAGGCTCAGGATTAGCCTTTGGGTCAAGGTGAATTCCAGGTAGCTTTGCCTACAGGGAGGCGATGGTGGTCAAGTGCAATACACTCATAAGCTGGCCTCCTAATAGTTATATTTTCAGAATACATTAAGGAGTTGTCATTTTGAGTTTTATACACCTCCAGCCTGGGACAGCAGCATTACTAGATTCCACCGAGAAAGTTACA
>NW_021903113.1:0-574 GCF_006229205.1 Suricata suricatta | reverse complement strand
CATCGGCTCTGGGCTGCTGTCCTTCCAACCTGGACATCCGCCCTGGCCTCTGCAGGGGTCACTCTGCCTCCACTCTTCGCCCTGTGGCTTCTCCTCCACACAGAACCCGGGGGCACATGTCCCCCCACCAGGATGGCAGCCGAAGTTCTAGATCCGGCCCCATGGGCCCCACTTGAGTCAGCCTCTGCTTCTCCCCACTTCCTCTTGCGTCCAGAGATCCAGCCCTGGAACTGCCCCCACTGGCCCCGGGCGACAGCTCTGGGCTTATCCCAGGGCCATCACGCAGGCTGTTCCCTTAGCTAGAAACACTGTTCCCCTCCCCAACCCCCCACCTCTGCCTGGCAAACCCTTGTCCTTCCAGGACACCGCCTCCAGGAAGACTGCCCAGATGTCTTAGACGAAGTTCAGGGCTCCCCGGGTTTGCTGTGGCCTCTGCAGCAAGCGACCCTGCGTCAGTTCGCTGCCCCCTCCTCACACAGCAAGCGATCAGGTTTGTTCAGTGCACGATGCCAAACGGAGGACCAGGAATCACTTACCCAAGGCAGAGGCCAAACTGAGCAGGACAACACAACTC
>NW_021903112.1:0-1329 GCF_006229205.1 Suricata suricatta | reverse complement strand
CGGGGAAGTAGCAGTGTCCCTTGGTGAGGTGGCCGAACCCGTTAGGTGCACAGGTTCCAGAAACAGGCAGCCGGCCCCTTCCTGGCTGCGGGACCTGGGGCAAGTACTCCTACCGCATCTGTAAAATGGGGACAAATGACAGCACTGTCCACCCCCAGGGCTGTGTCCAGGGTCACACGTAAATGGCACTAGGGAACAGTCACGAAAGGTCAGCAGTTAGTGTCCAGCCACACGAGAGGACCCCAGCCTCCCCACAGCCTTGACGTGCTGCAGAGCCCGAGCCCTCTGAGGTCCCGCCCGCTGAGCCCGCTGGAAGGGAGGTCATGAGGCGGGCAGTCCCTGGCCCATGCTGCAGTCTGATTTCTTCCTCCTTATATTTAGGAAATTTTTAAATTAATGTTTGCCTATTTTTGAGAGACACAGACCATGAGAGGAGGAGGGGCAAAGAGAGAAAAAAGGGAGACACAGAATCTGAGCAGGCTCCAGGCTGTGAGCTAGCTGTCAGCACAGAGCCCAACGCGGGGCTCGAACCCACACACTGTGAGATCACGACCTGAGCCGAAGTTGGACGCTTAACTGACTAAACCACCCAGGCGCCCCAATTTTTTTTTTTTATTTTAGAGAGAGAGAGAGAGTGACTGGAGGGGAAGAGCAGAGGGAGAAAGAGAAGCTTAAGCAGGCTCCCGGCTCTGCTTGGAGCCTGATTCGGGGCTCAATCCCACGATCCTGGAAACGCAAACTGAGCCGAAATCAAGAGTCGGACACTCTACTGACTAAGCCAGCAAGGCGCCCCTCCTCCATCTATTTCTTTTTTAATTGTTTATGTTTTATTTATTTTTGAGAGAGAGAGAGAGAGAGAGAGAGAGAGAGAGAGAGAGAGAGAGAGAGAGAGACAGCATGAGCAGGGGACGGACAGAGAGAGAGAGCTCCAGGCTCTGAGTTAGCTGTCAGCACAGAGCCCGTTGCGGCTCGAGCCCGTGAACCGTGAGATCATGACGTGAGCCGAAGTTGGATACTTAGCTGACTGAGCCACCCAGGCACCCCATCCCTCCATCTATTTTTATATCCTTTTGCTGATAATCTGAAACCTCCCCTCTAACTATCCAAGTTTTGCCAACCATATCTCCTCCTGGGAGAGGCTGAGCTCTGGGTGGTGAGTGGGGGTGCAGGGGTGAGGACAGAGGGAGTCACAAGGATGCAGGTTTGGGCTTGGGGCAAGAAAGAACTTTCCATATCACAGGGTGGTCCCAGACTTCCGCCTGGGGTTAAGCGGGGCCCCATCTGGGGGCCCTTCTTGTGAGGTGTACTTGCTGCACGAAGAAGACTTTC
>NW_021903111.1:0-574 GCF_006229205.1 Suricata suricatta | reverse complement strand
TTTGGTGAGATTTTGTAAATGTTACATAAGTGACTCAAGGGGACACATGGAGTAGATGGTGGAGCCCGACTTTGAACTCAGACAGACTGGCCCCAGAGCCCAAATTTCTACTGATGGTGACACCAGCAGGGTCTTATGAGTGTGGGACAGCGGAGATGCGGCTCTCAACCTCCACTGTCTTAGGTGCACGGCCCTTCCCATCCACCTTCATCTCAGAGTGAGATATGGCATTGGGCACAGTGAGTTTAATAGCTGTGAGTATTGTTTTTGGACGTAAAAATATTATGACGTCTCTCCTTGGTCCAAGACATCAGCCAAAGGCAAATGTGGTAATGCCTTTTTTTATACATGATTTCATTCTCATGAAAACTGAAGATGAGAGAATTTTAAGTACCTTGTTCATGTTCGGGGTAATGCCTTTGAGCACGTGCACGTGCTCATGTACAATAACACACACACACACACACACACACACACACACACACACACAGCACACACCTGGGCCGCGCCTTGGAATCCTTTGATTTTTATGCTATGTAACTTGCTTAAGGTCCTGCCGAGTGGCAGTCTGAAG
>NW_021903110.1:0-574 GCF_006229205.1 Suricata suricatta | reverse complement strand
AATATGGGTTATTTGACAATATTTGACAAAGTACATCTTTTTAAGATTGGTGATCATGTCCAATGAAACTGTACATACACACACACACACACACACACACACACACACACACCCTTCTGTAATTCCTGAAGTTTGCCTAAAACCACCCCCAGCCAGTCTTTTTGGGCTTTTGGAGATGGCTCCAGAGCTGGGATGGGGAAAGCATCTATTAAAACCAATATGGGATAAAATTTTGAGGTGGGCTTGAAGTTGGAGTCCTGTACTTTCTGGACCTCGCAGAACCACGCTCAGTTTCCCATTCATATGATCTCCTTGGAGAACATGTTCAGTGGTGAGCTGTTACAGTACATCTCCAGAACACTTATTTCCCAAAACAAATCTATTAATGCCATAGAATTATGGTAACTGCCAGTCCTAATTTAGGAACAGACAGTGTTAGACTATGGGGTAAATATTTCCTGGCAAAAAATATGGTCATACAAATCCCAGTGTTACTGAGTGATCTCTTTGTTTGCCTATGCCAAAATGGCCCTCGGACTGCAAAAAGAATTCCCTTTACAGACGCTCTGCCACC
>NW_021903109.1:0-574 GCF_006229205.1 Suricata suricatta | reverse complement strand
GAAATTGCACAACTGGGATGAATGGTGTCTGGCTATCTTGTTGTGGGCGGGTCCTGATTATTCCCTTCTCTCTGCAGATGGCAGACATGTCTGAGCACCCCACCACTGTATCCGGCTGCAGGCCCCCTTCTCATTGGACAATGCTTCCATCAATACATGGCCTCCTTGCAGGAATGCGAATGGCTGCACCTCCCCCTCAACTTCCAAATGATCCTACAGTAACCCTTGCTCATCCTATGGATGGAGCCAATGCTTTTCTGTCCCGCCAACTTGGGCCAAGTGAAGTGCCTTACCCAAAAGGCAGAACAAATGGTGATGACTATCAGACAAAGGAAGACTCCTGCAACATTGCTCCTGGCTATGCTTGCTGTTATCTCCTGTTCTCCCCAGGGAGTCGTTGCTGAACAATTAGGCCTATATTCCTCACCCTCCACTGCTGCAACATGTGGAATAGACTGAAACTGGCCCTAATGTGGACTACAACAGTACCATTTATTCGCTGGCTCCTTGGGGCCCTGGCGTATCCAGTTTTCCTTCAGAAGGAAAAGGCTTCAACTTTACTTTGGGATATTCT
>NW_021903108.1:0-574 GCF_006229205.1 Suricata suricatta | reverse complement strand
TGGGGATGTGGATATGCATGTGTTCTCCCATCAGGACCGCACTGAGCACCTGCCCTTCTGATCAAACCATAACATGAGTTGGAAGGATTAGCCCTTCACCCCTCTTCCTCACATGGGCAATTTGTCCACAAACGACCAAAGCAAACCATGTCACCTGGGGACAACTTAAGAAGCTCGATCAACATGCCAGTGGAGTCATGGGCCATGTCTGAGAGCCACCAACCCCAGAAAACAGGTTTTTAGCATATTTAGCTGTAGTTTCTCAAAGCTCAACTAAGGTAATGATTTGCTTAATCTTTTTCTTTATCCAGACCACTATTGCTTTTTCATCACTGTATTGGGTTCATAACATAGACCCTCTTCTCTTTAAGCTGTTTACATGGTAGGAGATAGACCGTCCACTAACCAGTCATGATTCTTTTTGGACTGGAGGCATCTGGCTTCTGCCAAAAAATCCTCTTACAGAATGGAGAGATAAGTTAAAGCTGAATACTTCTGTTCCTTTTGGGTCACCTGATGAAGTTTTGGGGTGATGGTAGGGTGGTCTGGAGCTAACAGCCAAGAAAGAATTCTT
>NW_021903107.1:0-574 GCF_006229205.1 Suricata suricatta | reverse complement strand
TAAGTTACTCACCAGTTAGGGGAGAGAGAGAGCTAATTAACATGCAAATCAACCTGCTGTTGGGCTTCCATACCCACTATAGTGAAATAGTTAACTGTACAAAGAACAGAAAGACTAGATAGAGGAAGTGATATTTGTACTAACATTTAAAGAATGAGCATTTTCTATTCAAGTGTAAAAAGTCTCAAAACATTTTAGGCAGAAAATGTTTCCTGAAGGCAAAGAAAAGATGCAGTGTTGTATGCATGTACATGTATGCATAAGGCTCTGGAGCATATATTGGGATTTAAGGCAGCAGAAAAGGGACAGGACTGTCTCAAGTAATAAATGCGGTGGTATCCAAAAAAGATTATTTTAGTCTAGAAAAGGTTCTTGTCTTAGCCTTGTTTGGTTCTTTGGCCAAATAGCCATGCAAATTTAGTGGATGGTGAATATTTATGAAGCATAATTTAATTAAAATGTTATTCAAACTAGGGTTTAGTATGGATAAGATTCAGGCCAAGAAGCGGAAGATGGGAATTTTGAGTAAAGGTGCCATTTAATTTTTTTAAGTATATTTATTTTGATTTTTTTT
>NW_021903106.1:0-574 GCF_006229205.1 Suricata suricatta | reverse complement strand
GTCCTGCATCTTCCTGCACAGAGACATTCCTCTCTTCTGCTGTGTTGCACCCACAAGACCTCTACTTTCATTGTTCCTGGTCTTTGTGACCTGTAAACAATGAAGGTACCGCCTAACGTTGTTACAGTCAGTTGTTTAACTGGCCTTGGAAGCCTTTAGAATTCAGTGACCACAATTTCTCCCTCTTCTGCTACCCTCCATTATTGTCATAAAACCATCACCGAAGGCTTCTGTTGTTGACACTGAAGGCTTGTGTGAATTTCTCTTGGTTGAGAGTTTTTCTTGTTCTGTCTAGGCTTGCAGACTCCCTCTGTCAGAGTTGGTGGGGTAGCTGTTGGTAGCTGCTGCTGCAAAAGCATTGCTGATACCAATTTCATCGGAATTTAGAACATGGCCTCCTCTGGGATATGCAGTCCTTAGCTCAGCCAAAGGGAAATTCAGAGATACAATTACTTAGAAAGGAAAAGAAAAAAGTATACTTGCAAAAATGCAAGAGAATCACACATTAAGAAAACTGACTCACCACATAAAGAGCACAGCAAGCATCTAAAAGGAAAACACACACACACACACA
>NW_021903105.1:0-574 GCF_006229205.1 Suricata suricatta | reverse complement strand
CCTATGTCCCCCTGGGGTTGAAGACAACTTTGAAGGGAAGTGTCCTGACCTTAATGGAAATACCTGTAACACGAATAGAACTGATCTTCCTTGGGTGCCCTACACCCATTCCTCACCCACTCTCACGTCTGCCAGGTATAGTTATGAGGGCTGACAATACTTCTCTCTGCTCTTGGGCCATGAAACTAGAGCCACGCCACCCCTTTGGATGTGGGACTTTTACCTAAATGACAGAAGAGCACTACATGGACTCAGGAGCCCTCACATGGCCCGTGTCCCCGAGCCCCACTGCATAACAGCCATGTGGTTGGTGAGGACACACCACCCCCACCCCAGCTCTGAGGGTGGAACTTGATCAGACAAAGCCAACAAAAGGACTCCTACTCTCTCCCAGCCACATTTAGTAGCTTAGAGGGGGCAAGTGACTTGAGTTAGCACCATCGCAATAAGGCATGAGACCCCCATTCAGTGGCTGAGAGATGAGAAGCCTTTTGTCTCCTCCAGACTCAAAGGAGGAAGTGTGTAGCTCAAGGGGCTTCTGGTGGCCACCTGACTTCTCTGAAGGCAGCCGATC
>NW_021903104.1:0-574 GCF_006229205.1 Suricata suricatta | reverse complement strand
TCAAAGAAGAAGCTTTGCAGCTCTGCTAATAGTAAGAATTATCATTCACTGAATTCCTATCATGTGCCAGTGGTTTATGTATCTAATAAAATGTATGGCTCTAATAGCATACCTTTTACAACAGTATGAGGTCCTTACTATCATTCCATTTCACATAACAGGAAATAGAGGCTCCAAGACGTCAAGTAACTCACCAGCCTCACACAGTTAGACAGTCATGGAGCAGAATACTACCTGCCCCAGTTCAGGTACGAAACCGCCCTGTCCTGTGGATAGAATAGCACCACAGCTAGGAGAATCATTTTCAAACTGAAATCCTCCTCTCCCTGGGGATGCAACACTGGTAGGCTCTACTCCCTGTAAATGCAATGGTCGCCTCCCAGCAAAGGGCTTACAGGAAAGTCTTGTGTTGTTCTTGAAGCCTTTAGAACTCAGTTTTAAGCCTTTTCAAAGTATTCTTTCTCTCCTCTTCAAACCATGGTATCAGACTCTCTTCCCAACACTCATCCCCACCTTTTTGGGCTAAAGCACTATTGTTTCAGCAGATGGTATTTGGATCATCATCTGGAAGTCC
>NW_021903103.1:0-574 GCF_006229205.1 Suricata suricatta | reverse complement strand
TTTTTTTCCCTTGGACTAATAAATTCCTCTGAGAGAATTCTCCAAGCTCAGTCTTGAGAGAGAGAGAATCTTGGCAACATCTTGAGAGCAAAATGAGGACAGGGCTGTGAGCCTTGAGAATTGGAATATAGTCTTTCAATTAATCCCCTCGTTTCAGTATTGCGTCCATGTCTTGATAGTAGCGGGTGTCCCTGAATTCAATTTCTTGGGTTCAGCAACTTCAGAGAGGAAGCTGCCAATCTTCTGCTGGAAGGAGGATAAGTTATTTCTTTGCTATGTAGATTGATGAGAAGGGATCTGCTAGACTAAGTGCCTGCAGTCCCACTGGTGCCTTCAGAACTATTTGGTATTTGTTATTATTGAAACTGTCCCAGTTTCTGCAGGTAAGCCATCTTATAATTGGAGTTTTCTCCACTATCAGCTTTGGTTTCAGATTTCTTTATTTTTGCTAAGTCACGTAACACCTTTCCATCTGCTTTTCAATTTGCTGCTTCTCCTTTTCTCTTACTTGGGGGCATATTTCCTCTGAAAACCTTTTCATCATCATTTAGAGTTTGGAAGGCAACAGAGGCAA
>NW_021903102.1:0-574 GCF_006229205.1 Suricata suricatta | reverse complement strand
GAAGAAAGGTAGAAAGTTAACTGTTTTCATAAAAGCAGATTAATTAATAAACCATTCATGCTATCCAGTATAATTTTCATAGTTATTTGGGGCTAAACATAATATACCAAAAAGAACTAAAATAACTATGATTATTTATACAGCATGTTTATTTACATGGAAATTTGGGAGAACTAAGAGAAATTGTGAGAATTACATAAAGCTTAGCAATGTCATTGGTTAAATGCAAGTAGTAAAATCTGTCATGTGTACCAGCAAGAAACAACTAGATACATAGTGCAAAATGACGGGGGCCATCATATCTAAGTTACAACTTACTAAGTAATTTTTAGCCCACCAAATCATGTCTTTGATTATTTTGACTTGTAAAATACTGACTTGAAAGGTGTAGACTGGTAAAATCTAAATCATCCTCAGCTCCATCATACCTGTATGTAATATTTAGACACATTTTACCTGTGTGTAATAAATGCTCATATGACTTAATTGATTATAATCCAGTAAACATATCTGCAAGGACTTCTTGGAATATAAAATTATGTGAGAAGTCAAGACACTAAGTGTTGTTTAAACC
>NW_021903101.1:0-1329 GCF_006229205.1 Suricata suricatta | reverse complement strand
CATTTAAAGTAGTATTATTGACACCCTTTGAGAAAGCATCTGTATTCTTTGCTTTTGTTCACAATGTCTTTGCAAAAGATCTTTTGCCTCTCCTCTTTATACTTTGGGTCTTGGAAGTGTCTTTCTTTTAGGAGCTATTAAATCACCAAAAGCAAGAGATATTCTTGAGGGTCACCAAATGCTCAAGATATGAGTGGATGGGAGAAAAAGAGGGAGGAGAAACAGAGAGGCAAGATAAAGTGCTTTCTGGGGATAGGTAGAGCCAGTGGTCTGGGACAAGTCTGTTTATAGAACAGGATGGAGGACAGCACAGTTGGTTGAGCCTATGGCATGTGGCTTTGACAAAGCCTCCTGAAAATGGTGAGGAGGAAGGAGAGCAGCTCTAGATTAGGGGGCAAGCTGAGTGGGATTTTTAGCAAGTGACTTAAGCTTTCTAATTTCAAACCACCTTTCCTTTTCTTTACCTGTAATGGGAGGAGACAAATTCTTATCGTGGGGAATCACTGATGATTTAAAATAAGACCATTTCAGCAAACCCTAGTCATTTAGAATCCAGCCCAGATATCCTCTCTCCCACAGAGCTCACCACTACTCCCCTCTACTAATCCCAGTATGTCTATTGTTGACCTTACCAGGGCACTGCAATGAGTTCACCTGTATGCTTGTCTGCCCACCAGAGTGAGATATGTGGGAAGGGGTGAGTAGATCCAATTCATGTGGACATCCCTGTGGCCTCCCTCCTACCACGGCTTGGCACAGATGACTAGAAGATGGATAAATTATAAGTCCCTTACTTCTTCCCCTGTTCCTGATGCTCAGAAACACAGATCATTCAGTTTGAAGGCAATGATGCTTATTCCAAGATGACCTGTTGCTTTGAGGAGTCCAAATTTAGCAAGTCAATAAACAAACAGCTTCTTTATGGGTAGATAAACAACTTCCAGATCAACAAACCTTGGCATAATAAGATGTTCCTCTGAAACTGGCCCAAACAGCTATGAGGAAAAGATGCAGGGGCTCCAAACAGCACATGCCGGTGAGGGGGTATAAAAGTGAGGGCCTCTGAGCACTGTCCCAGTCAGGCAGCACCCTCTCAGCACTCACAAGGAAGCAGAGGCACCACCACCATGTCTGGAAACTGCTGTTCTAGGAAATGCCCTTCTGTGCCAGGCATCTCTCTCTGCTCCACTGAGGTGAGCTGCGGAGGGCCTGTTTGCTTGCCCAGTTCCTGCCGGAGCCAGACATGGCAACTGGTGACTTGCCGAGATAGCTGTGGATCATCTAGCTGTGGCCCACAATGCTGTGAGCCCTCCTGTTCTGTAAGTAGCT
>NW_021903100.1:0-2787 GCF_006229205.1 Suricata suricatta | reverse complement strand
TCTAGAAGAAAATGGAGGACCAAGTTACCTAGTGGTAACAGCAGGATGAAACTGGTAGAACCAAACCTTTGGAGTTGAAGAAACTCTCTTTTTTGCCCATTCCTCTTTGTATCAGCTGTGAGTACAGTCAGGACACTGCCTCTTGCTTTTCCCTGGGGAACAGACGTGCTGGGAAGTCAGCGAGCCCGGCGCCTGTGCTCTGGCATCTTTAGGGGGAGGAACAGCAGATTCTCTGTAAACCGTCGCCTGCTTTATGTGGCCTAGATGTAGCTCCCGGTCTCTTGTGCTCTAGGAATGCCTACCGTGACTCCTCATTGCTTTGTTCTTCAGTGAGGTCCTGCAGGAGCTTTTGATATCATTTGACCTTGAACTAAATTTGATGAAATCTCACCTAATACGCCTTGACTGACCAACACTCAAAGGCACCGAGGTGGACTCTTCTCACTGCGTCACTTCCTCCCATCAAGCTGGTTCAGTCTCTTCCCAGGAGAGGTGGGGCCCCAGCCTTTTCTCTGCCCATGTAGCCCCTGGGAGCTTGGGCGGTCAGGGCAGTCTGGCTGGCGGATCTCCGCGGTCCCTCCTCGTTGCAGGAGAGGAAAGCCCTCGGCCAGTGTCCCGCCAGGCCCGGAGCCGGCCAGCTGCTCTTCGGTCCATGCAGTGACGAGCTCTGGTCACTTCGTGCGTGACGACCGTGCATGTCGCACTTGGAGCTGAGCTGGGAGGAGGAATGGCCAGTGGGAACTGTGCCCGTGGGGAGAGCCAGAGCACGTGTGGGACGGGCTCTGGCACCTGGCCCCTCCAAGGGGCGCGCCCCGCTTAAGGCCGCTGCGTTGATTCCTGGAGTCACCACAGTGTTCTGACGTTAAGGGATGACTTCTCAGGAAGTAACAGGACCTGGGAGGGGTTCTTCTCCCTCCACATCATGGGTCATGAGCTTGCAGTGTGAGCCAGAAATGCCCAAAGTAGGGAACCGAAGTTTACACTTCATTCTTTTTCTTTTAATTTCTACCTCGTAAAATCACTGCTCCTCATTGGGGGGCAGGCGGGGCAGGGAGCCTGATGGACCTGAGGACGAAGGGAAGCAGGGAAGAGCAGCAGATACCAGGCCCACCCCTGCTCTGTAACCAGTGGCAGTGAGTGAGACCTTCGTGAAAAATCCAAACAAGGCAAGCATGACTCCCACACTACATCCTGTTTTATGGATGCCTCGGAAGATGCCCAATTGGAATAGTCATCTAAAATCGGTTGATAAAATACAAATAAAACTTTGAAATAAGTTTCTGATACAGGAAATACTGTTAAACACAGCAATAGAGATGCTTCCAAGCCCACCCAGTTAGTAAAGGCTAGATCTGGGATTTAAAGCCTCATGGTGCCCAAGTCCGTGCTCACCACTCTCTCTTAGGTCATCAGAGCGAGGACTCCACCGCAAGTATGTCTGACCTACATATCCATGCTGCTTCAACTTTTTCAGGCACCCCCTGCCCCAAGATGGCCATCACACACAGGGGCGGGGCAAGAGGAGAGTACAGGATTTTGTGTGCCACCCTTTACAGGATGATTTCACATTTCCCTAGTGGTGACTACACGTCTGTATTGTGCCTCGCAGAGACATTCAGGGGTGAAGGGCACGATGGCCCCTGTTTGGGAAAATTAGCTGAGTGGGGAGATGGGTAAGTAAGTGGGTGGGTCCAGGACACACGCCAAATGCCAGGGGAGTGGAAGCGAAACAGAGAGCCGTCTCATCCAGGGCTTGAGACTCGAATTCTGTCCTAGTGCGTCCTGAGCACCGAGTGGAAAAGGGCGCTGCAGGCCAAAGACAAGGCACCTGCACAGGCGGCCTGGGAGGTGGCAGGGGTACAGGAGTCCCCTGCAGGGGGACCCTGGGAGCCTTTGGGGCATGGCTGGGAGAAGCAGGCTGATGGGCGTGCATCCACTCCACATGCAGTGCGGACGGGGTTCCAAACACAACGGAGATCAGGGGGAAGATTTTTAGCAGGAAAGAGACAAGTTTGAGTTTGACTGCTGTGGCTGTCACGTGAGAAAGGAATCAAATGGGGACAGACTGGAGGCTCAGAGACGTGGGAGACTGCGAAGACACCTGCAAACATTAAAGATGTGCGTTCGAACTCGGTAGCTGACAGTGACCGCTAACCAGGTGGTAAGGAACTCAAGGCTTGGTGACAGATGGTATGGGTGCGGGCAGAGGACAGAGTAAGGATGAGGGAAGGGGGAGTGAAGACGGACTCTTAGCCACCAGGTTTGGGAGAGCGGGTTACACATTTTGGGCAGAATACATAGTTTGTGAAATGACTATGGCATATGAAGCAAATGTCCGGCAAGCTTTTCAATGGATCATTCACTCGGGAAATACAGGACCTCTGATATTGCTTACAAACACTCTTCTGGTATTTGGGATGTACCAGTGACAGACAAAATTCCAAATCTTATGGAACTTTTATTCTGGGTGATGAGAAACAATAGACCATAAACACGAGAGAAAGCAACTCCTAGGCGGAGAGGTGGCAGATGGCACGGTGTGGGGAACAGCGTGGGTGGACTCAGATGGGCCAGAGTTTCATCGGGGCCTGTGACATCTCAGCAAAGACGGGAATTCAATGCTGGACGTAGCCATGCCGGCCTCTGAGGGAAGAGGGTCCCAGGCTCCAGAGTGAGGCGTGGAGCAGGGGGAGGCTTTGGGGCAAAGCAATGACATGATCGGACTCACTTCTAGGATTAATCTAGCTGTGAGGAGAGTGGGAAGGGCGGTGGGGCCACCAGCAGGAG
>NW_021903099.1:0-574 GCF_006229205.1 Suricata suricatta | reverse complement strand
GTTGCCGCGGGCCTGCCGGTGGGCCTCTGCCGCGGCGACCGGGGTCGTGGCCGGAGCCCCGGGGCCAAGCCGGTGCCGTCCACTCGTCTCCAGCAGCTCACGCCTCTTGCACTTTGCTCGTTGAACGCAATGTGCCTTCACGTGAAAACCCCCGAAAGCGGCTTTGTCGGAGCCGACGCACGCGGCGGCCCCCTCCCTGCTGTGTCTTGCCCGCGGCCACCCTGTCCTGCGTGTGCACGTCAAGGCTCGCTCCTGCTCAGCGCCTCGATCCGAAACCCCGTCAGTCGGCAAAGCCGTGACCTTGGCTTTGAGATGCAGGGCTGCGGTGGGCGAAATCTTCCGGCCTCCCCACTCCTGGGCAGGGCAGAGCCGCCCTTCGGTTCCCACCCCGGGCCAGGCGCTTCGCTGCCACTCTGGGGACCCTTGGGCTGGTCTGGCCCAGTTCCTGCCCGCGTAGGTCCCAGGCCAGTGGAGGGGGCAGGTGGGCGTGCAGGACCCAGCAGAGCCTGGAGTCAGAGGAGAGCCTGTGTGCCGGGAGTGCGGTCACCTCTCTCCCCTGCTCACCCAGCCGGCC
>NW_021903098.1:0-574 GCF_006229205.1 Suricata suricatta | reverse complement strand
ATGAAAATCCATTAGCATTTTTGAAACATGTAGAATTTTTTCTCATTTGAAGAGGATAAGAGAATGAGTTTCTTGGGGAAAAGAAGTTGTAAACCTTTTTCCTGGTAATTACATCAGGAATTAAGTACCTAGGAAAGTATAGTTTTTTGTTTAACTCTTAAAAGTCTAGAAGAATTCACTCTCCCTCTACCTCTGCCCATGGAGACTTATATATATCAGTCTCCTTAGATTTTTTTAAATATAATCCTTTATCTTCCCTCCTATATTTTGGAACAAATAAAATGTAGTATACTCAATATTGATAAAAATATTATTGTTACTTTTAAATACTTTCAAGTTACTATGTTTTTATTTTAAAAATTATTTTAAATAGTCATCTTTTGACATTACTTTTATATATTGCTTCTGTGATTAATACAGCAAACTACAACTTAAAAGAATTAGCACAGGAGAGAGAAACCATCTCACTTCCTAAAATTTTATGTCTCTCTTTCTCACCATAAACATTTGCAACCGATTCTTTCCTACCATGGATAAGGCACTAAAGTGGCATTGGCTTTTTGGTATGAAAAAT
>NW_021903097.1:0-574 GCF_006229205.1 Suricata suricatta | reverse complement strand
GCAGGTAATTGGCTGGGAGAGAGTATAGATGCCCAAATGATTAAAGAGGCCATTTGCTTCAGGAATTCAGGAGAAAAACATCAAGATGAGACACTTTTTTTTTTTTTAATGCTGGATTGGTGATTGAGATAAAACTTAGAAGAAGCCCAAAACTCAGACTCAGCTTGAAAGATGTCAGCTAATTGCTGAGTATGTGCTACTGAGTTAAGATGAAAGTTCAAGGAGAGAAAAGGAGTATGTAGTCGCATTTGGGGAAGCTTAAAGACATGGATTGAGAGTCAGGAGCTCTGTCTTCTAACCTGAGCTTAGCTAGGTGGCTCTTGATTAGTCATGTCTGCTCTCTGAAGCTTATTTTCCTCTAATGTAAAATCCAGTTATTGAGCTCAGACACTTCTAAATATCCTTCCAACAGCAGAATTCTGCAGATTAGAGAAGTTACACAAAACAGCAATGTTTCATTTGAAGTTGATCAGTATGATTTACATTAAATAAATGAGTGCCAAAATAAATGTACTCATCAACTAGTTTGAAGTTCCTGTAGGAAATGCTTATGGATCTTTGGTGAGTTCAAAAT
>NW_021903096.1:0-574 GCF_006229205.1 Suricata suricatta | reverse complement strand
GAGGGAGAATTCTGGCATGTCTCCTATGATCTTGGAGGCTGCCACAGTCCTGAAATGGTCACAATGCTTTCCGACAGGCCCACATCCCTAGGGGTGACAGCATTCAGCCAGGGGAGGAACCTGGAGGGGTTTGGCACAAAGTCGTTTTGCAACCTCTTGCCATGTTCCACTGCTCTGCTTTGCATGTCACTCCACCCACTCCAACTCTTGGTCCCCTGTCCCCCTCCATGGGTTCAGGTCTCCTTACAGAGCTGAAGGGTAAGTGACCCTACTATATGCCTGCAATTTGGAGTCAAAGCTGACTTCCATGGAATGTTTTGCTATTTCAGTGGAAGCCAACGTCACAGCAAATTGCTCTGGTTACCACTGGGGTCACTTAGGTGTTTGCAGAGTCTGTAGTAATTGCTTTATTTCAGCAGGAAAAAAAATACTTATTACCACCTTCTTGCAGCTGACAGTGGCTTTTGTGTAGAGAATCTTTCACATCAAAGGAAGAGGAAATACATTGTGGCACTGTTGGGGAGGAAACATTTTCCTCTACCCTTCAAGACCTTCTAACTGATAGAAGAATCAA
>NW_021903095.1:0-574 GCF_006229205.1 Suricata suricatta | reverse complement strand
TTGTGGTTCATGAGTTCAAGCCCCACAGGGGGCTTGCCATGCTCAGTGAAGAGCCCACTTCTGATCCTGTCCCCTTCTAATGCTCTGCCCCCACTTGCTCCAAAAATAAACATTAAAAAAAAAGTACTGTTGAATGAGACAGAAAAGATAAAACAATTAAATTAAGTACGTGATCCTTGATTAGGTCCTGGAGTGAGGGGGAAAACGGCTATAAAGAATATAATTGGGGGAGGGGCTCAGTAGGTTGAGGGTCCCTGGCTTCATTTCTGCTCAGGGTGTAGTCCCAGGGTTTGTGGGATAGGGCTGTGTCGGGCCTCCCTGAGATTCTCTCTCCCTCTGCCCCTCTCCCCTGCTCACACTGTCTCTCTCTCTCTAAAAAAAAAAATTAAAAAAGAGTATTATTGAAACAACTAAGGAAATTCAAATATGAAAAACTCAGTATTACCTAATGTTAAATGTCTATATAAAATAATGTTCTGTGGCGCCTGGTTGGTTCAGTTGCTTAAGCGACCAACTCTTGGCTTTGCTTTCCTCTCAGGTCATGATCTCACCATTGGTGAGATCAGAGTCCCAA
>NW_021903094.1:0-574 GCF_006229205.1 Suricata suricatta | reverse complement strand
CCTTTGCTCCAGCTCCTTCATTTTGCAAATTAAAACTCAGAATTGAAGCGACTCCATCAAGGCTGTCCAGATGGTTAGATGCAGTCACTGGTTGACCCCCTGTTCAGCAGCTTTGGACACCTGGCGGGAAACTGGCCTATTCAGCTTTTCACACCTATTAAAATCTCAGTTATTTAGTCCCTCCTTTTTTACTCATGTCATTAAGCCTGGCCTCTGTCAAACATTTATTGACTCTTGATCATTTGCAGTTGCTAGGAATATAGAACTCAGAGAAGGTGTGATTCCTATGAGCTATTCACAGCTTTGTGGTAAGACAGATGACTTGAATGCAGATGGGGTGAGTGTGGGGTGCAGGGGGCATAACAGCTAGGTTAGCTGGGTGCCAGGCTCTGTGCTCACAAGGATGAACAAAAACATGCCAGCATCTCAAGAAGTTAGAGTCAGATTGTCTCTGCTAATAGACATCCCAAAGGGATGGGGCCAGGAGGAAGTGGGAAGGAGAAGACGGATGGGAATGGGATGGTGAGACTACCATCCATCTGGGGTCAGACTACAGATGAACGCTGCAAGCCTT
>NW_021903093.1:0-574 GCF_006229205.1 Suricata suricatta | reverse complement strand
AAGCCCAACAGATACTAATATGCATATTCTTTGTGTATCTACAAGTCTTTCATCAGTTCCAGACAGTTTTCATTTCATTGTTTTTCTCAGTTACTTCTAATAGTTCTTTCTAGGATTCTGACCTAAATATTTATCATCATTTAACCTTTTATATTTTCTATCTCCTTGTCTTTGTATTATTATCATCAGGGTAATCACTGCCTATATGGCTTCCATTTCACAAATTCTCTTCTAAGCTCTGTCTGATGTGCTAGTAAATCATCCATTAAATTTTTAATTTTAATTAAATTTTCCATTTTTAAAAGATGTATTTATTCCTTTTGAAAACTAATGTGGTTGCCTTTGAAAATCTCTTATTTCTTCTTCATGTGAAGTTTTTTTTAAATCTTATTACTTAAATATTTTATACAGGGCTCTTTAATAGTCTGAAATTGATGATTTTAATACATGAAGTTTTTGGTTATTAAAAGTCTAAATTTGTTAACTGTTTTACCTGGTGATTTTCATTAAGAATGGCTTTTTAAGTTTGATACGGCCAATTAATTTTGACAAAGCAGGACAGAGTATCCAATGG
>NW_021903092.1:0-574 GCF_006229205.1 Suricata suricatta | reverse complement strand
CTCTGCGGCCCAGGGACAGACACCCGAGGCTCAGAGTCCAGTGTTCCTGCAGGGACCCCCTGCCCCCACTTGCTAGAGGGAAAATCAAAGGGAGCAGGACCACAGCCAGGCCTCTGGTCTGGGAGTCTTTAG
Organism: Suricata suricatta; assembly: GCF_006229205.1. Taxonomy (NCBI): domain Eukaryota; kingdom Metazoa; phylum Chordata; class Mammalia; order Carnivora; family Herpestidae; genus Suricata; species Suricata suricatta. The sequence goes on along the minus strand of NW_021903092.1, from coordinate 442 downwards.
CATATGAAAATCTCACTGGAAATTTCCCCTGGACTTTACCTCCCCCTGACGCTGTAGTTTATAACCAGTCTCCCCTCAGGGCCCTGTCCCCGGGCTTTAAGAAAACCACCTTTTTGCACCAAAGACGCCTTCCAGAATCCTCTCTCGGCCATGGGCTCCGGACCCCACAAACCCCACTGTCACCCCATAAAAACCTCATCACAGAGGACCCATGACGTTTTTAATGAACACGCGTGGTTTTCCTACAGGACAAGTAATGCCACCAGGCCCCCACGACTGCCTGGACTAAATACCGAATAATTTCCAAAGGCACGTCTGACGGAGGCCTTAGAGAATCGCCCAGAACGAGGCGTAGCTGCAGTGCAGCCACTTTTCTGTGTGAAGGCCGTCCCCCTTCAGAAGGGGCTGTGAGCACAGCGTGCGCCCCAAGCCGTTAGCCCTC
>NW_021903091.1:0-574 GCF_006229205.1 Suricata suricatta | reverse complement strand
GTCTGCCGGGCCAAGGCCCCCTCCTTCCGGGCTGTCCTTCCGGCAGAACCGAGGCCACTCAGTGCGGTGGTCCTGAGCTCGGGTCGAGGCCCGAAGTCAGCCCTTTCTGGAGTGTGACCTGGGACGGGTAACTGGGCTCCTGTCTGTCTGAGGCGAGGCCACCGCCGGCCCTGCCCCGGCCGCAGCGGCAGGGGTGAGGTGGGCACGACATGTCCCTGACTCGGACATGCTCTCTAGCCAGTTTGTCCGCCTCACAGGCAGCACTTTAAAGACGCGGGTCCCAGGGAAGAGGCGGCTGCTCCCCGAGCGAGCACGTTCGGACGTGGAAACCCGCCGCGGGGCCGGCTGCACAGGCTGTGCCAGTTCGGGGGTGCCGGGGAGCCCTAGACAGTCTCCCTCCCTAGGGAAGGGCAGCCCTGGACATGTCCGGGCCCCGCGGCCTGGGCTGCAGTGATGATGCCACACCGTCCTGCGGACACTGCCCACCCTGTCCAGCGGCCGTGTCCCCCAGGTCCCCTCCCCAGACCATGTGGCCGCAGTGAAGCTCTAGGGTCCCCTCTTTCACGGTGGCTTC
>NW_021903090.1:0-574 GCF_006229205.1 Suricata suricatta | reverse complement strand
GGGGGGGGGCCGTGATTTGCTTATCTCAGAGTATGGCCCAGAGAAATAGGGATCATAGGGAGACCCCTTCAGGAACACAGGAATTGGCAGGTGTCATTTCCCTTTCCTGTCTTCCAGCATAAAAAAATGGCCACTTGTGGAAACCAGTGCAGCACCCATACTCCTTATCTAACTTGCACCAAAACCCTCTGCCCCCTCACCTGTGATTGGGGGTATCTGCCCTTCCCAGTGATGCCAGCCTGAGTCCCACCACTGTGGGCCTCTCCCCCAGAAGACCTGTGGCAAACCCTGTCAACACCACATCTCCTGATCTGTGTGTTTTGTGGGGTCAGAGTTCTGACAGCAGCTGGGGAAATTTTGCAAGCAGATCACCACACATCTTGTTGTCTACAATAGGCAAAGAGAGCCTTTGCAGACCACTGGACTGAAAGAAAAAGAGGCCAAGACTCAATAATAGAGCACACACAGCACACATGGGAGGCACTTCCTGAAGTGTCATACCTTGGGGAACAGGGGACTCTGTATTGCAGGGCAATAAAGGATCTCTTCTTCATAAGGCTGTTATTGTTAAAAG
>NW_021903089.1:0-1329 GCF_006229205.1 Suricata suricatta | reverse complement strand
ATCCCTGTATCTTAACTGATTCTCTGATCTCTTCCAGTTTCTCCCTTCTTCTAGCATTCATTATCTAAAACCTATATTAGCCCCTAAACCACAAAATATTTGCTCACAAGTGTGGGTTATCAGAAAAGAACCCAAGCTCTTTAAAAACTTCCAAATCTTAGCAATCACTGATTTCATGCATTCATCCTGGAGACTGTGTCTATATTAGAAATAACAAATCTAATGCTTCACAAAATCAAAATAACAACTTCTTGGAGGCAGGAATGAGAGGAAATGGGGCAAAGAGAGGTATTGTAAGTTTTTTCCAGTATGCTCTATATGGAATTTCTTTTGAATCACTCATGCGTCAGAAATCCTGAGCAACAGTAGCAATTAGGGAAGATGTCACTTTCATGTGAAGTTCAGAAGTGGGGGAGGAGAGTGGGGGACAAAGGAAAAGGGGAGGAGGACATGGAGAGAGCAGAGGAGGGATAGAGATGAAGGAGGGCACATCCTGGAAAGATAATCCCTGTACGATCATGACATCATCCTTCTGCATGTATATATAGGCAATGGCTGAAGCATCTCTCAAGGTTCACTTTCAAAGTCGGCTGAAGGCAGAGGAGGAGCTGGAGAAAGCCCCCTTCAGTGTGCCTGTGACGTTTGTGGACTTGGCTTGCTAGAAGGCTCAAGATGATGGCAGCAATGAAAATCCAGCTGGTGTGCCTGCTGCTGCTGGCTCTCAGCTCCTGGAGTCTGTGCTCAGGTAAGTGCATTTCACAGTTCCCTGAGGTGATTTCATCCTTTCTTTGCACTGTGCTGCTACTTATGTTAATGCAGCCAGGGAGAAGAATTTTTCCTTTATTTTGGATTTGCTTTTTAGTGATAGAAACTGAATATATTCATTCTCTGTCTTTATGATTACAAGAACTGAAAGATTTCATTTCTTTTTTTAAATCTGCAAGATAATAAAAGAGATTTCAATGAAACCCTTCACACCCCTTTTTTGGAGGGTAACCACCAGAGTAGAAAAAAAAATGTGTAGAACTTAAATTAGGCTGGTCACTATCTGATGAAAAGTACAGATGCAATGCCTGTCAAAATGCAAACCCATAGTTAGAATCGATTCCATTTAAAATGCTTTTTCTCATCCTTGGTCATTCTCTCAGGAAGCAGTGGCTTCTCCCTTCCCCAGATTATTTTCTGAATGGTGTGTATATGTTTAGAGGCAAATAAAGTGACCACTGATATTTAATGAGTAAATGAATGGACCATTACTTATAGAAAATTATTTCTAAAAAAGTAACAAATATTCCAAGTACTTTTTGAAAATACATTTAGTCTATGTGA
>NW_021903088.1:0-574 GCF_006229205.1 Suricata suricatta | reverse complement strand
ACCTGCTTAGCATCACTTAATGTGGGACTGTCTATGTTCTTCTCTTTAAGTTACAGTGTAATAGAGAATATTTATGCAATGACTTACTATAATAGGTCAAGAAAGTTATTAAAATAAACATGGTACAACAATTGATTAATAAATTATTTTAAAAGTTGGAGACAGTAATGTCTTTAAGCATATATTTTTAAAGTTTATTTATTTATTTTTATATATAAAAAGAGAGCATGTGCATGGGTATGGGAGAGGCAGAGAGAGAGAGGGAGAGAGACAATCCCAAGCAGGCTCTGCACTGATAGTGGGCTTGGGGCTCAATCTCCTGAATCCCAAGATCAAGACATGATCTGAATCAAGAGTCAGGTGCCTAACCGAACGAGCCACGCAGGCACCACTAACTATATTTTTTAGCCTGAGAACCTCTTGTTTTATCTCCTTCATGGGGGAAGAGGGTAGGTGAACCCCAAACTCATGATGCTTTCTGCAATACAGAACCACAAACAGACTTACAAACAGAATACGTCAGTTAGTCCTTCTGTGATAAACTCAGTCATTACCATTTTATTAGGTTACGCAC
>NW_021903087.1:0-574 GCF_006229205.1 Suricata suricatta | reverse complement strand
TTTTTGAAAAAAAATGCTGAATCTCTTGTATTCACGTTTATTTTTTTCCAAAGAGGACCTGGAATTGCTGCTTGACAGAGTCAACGATCTGATGGAGTTCTGCATTGATGCCGTTCTGGAAGAAATGAGCGGCACGCCGCTTTGCCAGCTTCCCCAGGAGGAGCCACTCACCTGCGCCGAGTTCCTCCAGATGACAAAGGTTATTAGGAAATTGATGTGTTCATTAAAAATTTTAAAATAAAAGGCATATTTTGAAGCATAAGTTACATATTTTTCTTCTGTCTGTCATTGGTCTGTGATAGATGTGATCAAACGCAGAGCCTTCTGACAGTAATTTGAAAACGAAGAGGAATGTATCTAAGGAGTCACTTAGACACGAAGAGCAGATCTTTTCTTTTCAGACCAGTAGGAGGGAAATCGCCATGGGATGCATTTCTCGTTTTTCCATATTTTTTGAAGAGTAGAGCTGTTTTGTTGAAGAGTTTCCAATATGCTAGTGCTACTTAATAAGAGAATTGTTTTAAATAGCTTCAGGACAGAATTTCTTCTTTAAACATTTTTGTTTAAATGTCCT
>NW_021903086.1:0-574 GCF_006229205.1 Suricata suricatta | reverse complement strand
TTTTTGTTTCCTGGTGTGCAAAATGGGAACGACGGTGCTGTCTTCCTTAAGGGCATCGACTGCATCTGAAAACCTTCCAGGTACGATGTGAGCACCAGTCATGGCAGTCCTGGGGGAGGCATCGAGGCTCAGAGGCCGATGGGACATACCCTGAATCCAGGTGCCTGGCTTCCCTCCGGGGCATCACTTGCTCTCTGTGCAGGTTTGCGTTGATGACCTAACCTTGCTGGGCTTCAGTTTTCTCCGCTGTGAAATGGGGATGATAAGGTCAGTGCCCACCCAGGAGATCACGTGAACGCCGGGGACATCTGTGTTGCTGCTCTGGTGTGGCTTGGCGGTGACCGTGACCATCGAAATTCCTCTTCTCCAGGCGCTCCTTTCTTTTCCTCCCACTGTCTTGGGTTGTCAGGCCCGCAGAGATCATTGCCCGCTAATGTTTAAAGGGGGGCTCGTAGGCATCTCTGGAGGAGGCATCAGACACCTGTCCAGAGGAAGCCCCATGTCTCTGGGAGCCGGCTGGGTCATCACAGACTGGATGACCGTGCTCTGGGTCAAGGCTCAGACAAGTGGCTCC
>NW_021903085.1:0-574 GCF_006229205.1 Suricata suricatta | reverse complement strand
TCTCTCTCAAAAAAATGAACATTAAAAGAACATTAACCTTTCCTAATATATATGAAATGTGACTTTATCTTTTCAAAAATAGTCATGATAATAAACAACTGTTTAAAGTCCTGTTTCCAGGGGCATCTGGGTGGCTCAGTCGGTTCAGAGTCTGGCTTCGGCTCAGGTCATGATCTCACAGTTCTTGGGTTTGAGCCCAGTGTCAGGCTCTGTGTTGAAAGCTCAGAGCCTGAAGCCTGCTTCGGATTCTGTGTCTCCCTATCTCTCTGTTCCTCCCTTGCTCGCACTGTCTCCCTCTGTCTCTAAAAATAAAAAAAGAAAACAACATAAAAAAACATTTAAAAAGTTAGAAAGAAAATTCCTGTTTCCATAAAACCATGCAAGCATGTGTGCGTTTTATGTGCAAAACGAGCGCAGAGCACCTTCATTCCAAGCTGCTCTGAGTTGTTTAAGCCAAAGACAGGAAGCTCCTGTGTGATGCTAGCCGCTCCCGGGTATGGCCTCCTACCTGCGATGGCCACCAGAAGCAGCAAGGGAGAAAGCAGGTGTCATTCTGTCCCACATGACAGACAGA
>NW_021903084.1:0-574 GCF_006229205.1 Suricata suricatta | reverse complement strand
TTCTGCAGGCAGAATAATTCCTTTGGGACACCTCTTAACTTTATGTGAAACAAAAAAAGATGTGGAGAAATATCAGTTTGTGTATAGTGTACCAGGAAATTTTAATTCAGTATATTCAATATTAAGATATAACCTAGTCAGGGTATTCAACTTCAAGGTAAAAAAAAGTCACTCATCAGGGAGCTAGAGCTGGAAAAGAAAATACAAATGAAGAAAAATCAAGTAAGTCCTATACTTTCTCTGCAGCATAGTGGTTCCTAATGACAATGGAGTAAAGTTTAAAAAGTTTAAAAGAGAAAGGAGTGTGACCCAATAATTTTATAGCCAGCTGAGATATCTTTCAAATGTAAATAGAACATGGAGACATTTGAAAACATTACATAATGAAATAATTAATGGAGTATAAGTTTTGACTAGAATATAAAATTCAAGTATGGAAGGCCTTATAAATCAGCACTGATGAAAATCGCAATTCCCCTTAAAATGTATCTAAATATCCTTAAAGAACATAATAATATAAAAAATGAATAACACATGAATAGTGTAAATACCATAAAGTGGCTTATAAATGTTC
>NW_021903083.1:0-574 GCF_006229205.1 Suricata suricatta | reverse complement strand
ACAGTGTATTTCTGTTTATCTGTCCAAAGGAATAGAGAACAGCAACTGTGACTACAATATCACAATTTGAGACATCAGAGAAGAAAGCAATTGAATCAATATACAAAACTATCAATAAAACCAGAAAGGCAGCAGTAGTGGGTATGGAAAGAGTTGATTTTTTTAAATTCTTTTTTTTGTTAAGTTTATTTACTTGAGAGAGGGTGAAAAAGAGAGAGAGGGGAGAGAGAACCCCAAGCAGGCCTCACACTGTCACACTGATGGGGGTGGGGTGGGGTGTGAACTCATGAATCCTGAGATCATAACCTGAGCCGAAATCATGAGTTGGACACTCAACACTCAGAGCAGCCCTCAGAGTTGATTTTTATACTTGGGCTGACCTGGGTGTAAAGTATGATTCTGCCCTTCACTTAGCATAGGATCTTGGTCAAGTAATTACCTTTTCTCCATTTGGTGTCTCTGCATGAAAATAACGTAATTATGCTATTTGGAAGAATTAAGGATATTGTAAATTTGCTGACCAGCATATTATAAATGATCAAAAATACTGACTGAATAATTCTTGAATGAGGAC
>NW_021903082.1:0-574 GCF_006229205.1 Suricata suricatta | reverse complement strand
ATTTCATTTTAAAGAACATATCTTTTCAATACAAATTGGATAATAACTAACCAGGTACAACAAGCATCTAAAACTTTTATCTTTGAATAGATTCTCTAACATTCATATTTAAATAAAATGAGAGCCGAATAATCTGAGTTTTAAGCAACTCTTATGAGAGAGCCTCATCCTCTTTTCTATCAAAAATCTACTCAGTATAACCAAACTTTGAAATTCCCTTGACTTAAACTCCAGGCCAAAGATTCTGGTTTCCTCTCTTATAGGATCACCATAAATACTTCTTCAGTATTTTGTATGTGCAGTGATTTTACCTGTAAATATATTGCAGTGGCAAAATAAAATATTTTATATTATGAAATAGAAGCATTTTATAAAAGTAAAACAGTAAAATAAATAAATAAAAATCTTTCTATGAAAATAATAATAAAAATATTATTAATCATTAGCTGGCCTAGTAAAATAAAGGAAAAAAAAAAGTGAGCTGTAACTGTGGAGAGAAGGCTCAGATAGAGAAAACTTAAAAATAAATAAAATTGACAAGGGCAAAGCAATTATTGAATCAGCTATTTTTTTT
>NW_021903081.1:0-574 GCF_006229205.1 Suricata suricatta | reverse complement strand
ACAGGGGAGGAGGAGGGGCAGCTCAGTCCTAGAAATGGGGAGATCATGACCTGAGCTGAAATCAAGAATGGACATTGGGGCACCTGGGGGGCTCAGTCGGTTAAGCATCAGCTTCTGCTCAGGTCATGGTCTCACTGTTGGTGGGTTCGAGCCCCGTGTCGGGCTCTGTGCTGACAGCTCAGAGCCTGGAGCCTGCTTCAGATTCAGTGTCTCCCTCTCTCTGCCCGTCCCCTGTTCATGCTGTCTCTCTCTGTTTCTCAAAAATAAATGAAAAAAAATTTTTTTAATTAAAAAGGAAAAAGAATTGGACACTGAACCAACCGAGTCACACAGGCACCCCTAAATCTTTTTTAAGTCTTCGGAACTCCAAAAGGAAAAGTGTCTGTTTTAGCGACTCTAACCCCAATGACCCTGTTTACTTGTGTCTTACCCCTTCTTTTCTTCATCAATCTGAATTGATTTTTCAATTTTATTATTCTTATTAAAGAGGTAGTTTTTGCTGCGCTAGTTCTATTTCTTTGTTTTTTAATAGATCAATTTCTCTGCCTTTATTATTCTTCTTTCTAATTTGGGC
>NW_021903080.1:0-574 GCF_006229205.1 Suricata suricatta | reverse complement strand
AGAGAGCGAGACAGCATGTGTAGGGGAGGGGCAGAGAGAGAAAGAGAGAGAGAGAGAGAGACACTGAATCTGAAACAGGCTCCAGGCTCTGAGCTGTCAGCACAGAGCTTGAGGTGGGGCTTGAACTCACAAAAGTCAGAAAATGACCTGAGCCAAAGTCAAATGCTTAACTGAATGAGCCACCCAGGTCCCCCAATAAAACTGACTTTTTAAATGTTAAAGCTCCATTTATTCCCTGGAATTTATTTAACTTTATTGTGATATACTAAACTTTTAAAAACATATAAAATTAGACTAATTTACTATGTGTTAGGCATTTTACAATTATGGCCATGAATGAGAAGAGCTTATGAATTTCCTCATCATATATACTTTTATCAGGGTATTGCTGGACACATAAAATAAACTGGGGAGTGCTAATTTTTTGTCACCCAAAAGAGGATAAATCAGGGCGCCTGGGTGGTTCAGTCAGTTGAGCAGCCGACTTCAGCTCAGGTCATGATCTATTGGTTAATGAGTTCAAGCCATGCTTCGGGCTCTGTGCTGACGGCTCAGAGCCTGGACCTACTTCAGA
>NW_021903079.1:0-574 GCF_006229205.1 Suricata suricatta | reverse complement strand
CTTCATGGGGTTGATTTAAAATTAAGTTCCGTCAGACCTGAGAAGTGCTTAGAATACTGACTAAAACTCTGTGTTTTTAAAAATTATTATCAATGTTGAATATTTTCAGAGTCCTTTTAAAGGCTAACTTCAAAAGACAGGAAGCTTGTTGTAATGCAGAGAATAACTGAATCCCGTTTGCAGTTGATCTGCATCCATCTGGCTTTGTGGCCTAGAAACAATGACTTGACCTCTCTGGGCTTCAGTCCTATTTATAAGGAGAGCAATGGGCCCGGATAATCTCTAAGTTTCCCTGTGATGCTCAAATGTTAGGATTTTGCGATACCATCCACATTCTGGAGTTGACAGACAATACTTCCAGGGAGAGTCTCAGAGAGATGTAATCAAGTAAATGGACGGAATGTATTAAATAAGCAAACCCCACCACCAAGCAAAACAAGTGCTGCATACATTCCGTCAAGGACAGAAATTACATGCTGGGTTTTTTTTCCCCTAGGGGTGTGTCTTAGGTTTTGCCCTTATTATTTTCTTTACTTTTTTTTTTCCCCTCTTCTTTTTTTTGGTGGTGGGGGTG
>NW_021903078.1:0-1329 GCF_006229205.1 Suricata suricatta | reverse complement strand
TTTTTTTTCTTCTGGAAGATATGATATGCACATATACCTACCAAAATTGATTGAAATACAGTCTTAAATATAGATGAAAATTAGTTTATTTGAGGTACTCACTTTTTTATATATTCTGGGTTTTGATAGAGATTATAAATCAGTTAATTTTTTATTTCATCTAGTGCATTTGTTTTTCTTTTTTTCATCTAATACGTTTCTTTGTGGGGGGCAGGTTTTTATTTATTTATTTATTTTGAGAGAGGGAGTAAAAGTGGGGAAGGGGCAGAGAGAGAGAGGGAGAGAGAGAATCCTCAGTAGGCTCTGTACCACCAGTGCGAGCCCTATATGAGCTCGAATCATGAATTGCAAGACCATGACCTGAGCAGAAGTCAGACGCTTAACCGGCTAGGCCACCAAGGTGTCCCTCATCTGGCACATTTCATTGGGAATTTCCAATTTACTAAAGCTATTACTTTCTTTAATCATTTCTTGGGATGAAAAAGAAAACTCGTCCATTGTTTAATTATTAACTTTAGAATTGAATTGAATTTAGACTTATTTTAGTACTAATTCTTTTAATTGCCGGGGACACCTATCGCTGTTAGATATATGTTTGTTCTTTGAAACTTTTCTGCTCCCCCAAAATGTGTAAAAATAAAAAACATAATTTTTTATAATGTTTATTTTAGGGAAAGACTAAAACTGGGGGAGGGAGGGGCAGCAGACAGAGAGGGAGACACAGAGTCAGAAACAGGGTGCTCTGAGCTGCAGCACAGAGCTTGACACAGGGCTCGAACTCACAAACCATGAGATCATGACCTGACCTGAAGTCAGCTGCTTAACTGACTGAGTTCCCCAATAATGTATTTTTTATATCTCCTATATTTTAGTCTCATGCACTAGTCTCTTCTCATAAATGTTTATGTATGTTCAACCTTCACCTTTCTTTAGAAAGACTGGCACAAACATAACTACTTAACTATTTTTGATCCTATATATCCCATCAGCTATCACATTGATTCTTACTTTCCTCACAGTGAAATGTCTTGGAAAAGTTGCATCAATTTTATGTATCCATGTTCCACTCAGTCTGTAATAGAAGGAAAACTGTTTTTTCTCCTCAAATCCTCTATGAAAACTGTCTTGGCCAAGCTTGACAAGAAAAAAAAAAACTGGGTAATGCATTTCAATTTGCATTTTTTCTGAACCGACCATCCCTGTGGTCTTTGTCCTTGAAATACTTGTCCTCTTGTCTTCAGTGACAAGATATTTCTTAATTTCCCTCCTGCATATTTTCTGGGTCCTCTGTCTCTGCCTAACACTCAAATATTCTTTCATTATTTTCTT
>NW_021903077.1:0-574 GCF_006229205.1 Suricata suricatta | reverse complement strand
TCCTATGAGGAGAAAAAACAAATCTGTAGATGCTGCTTCAGCCTATGCCCAGAGTATTCCATATTCTCAATGTTTTCCTTCCTTTCTGACTACTGAATTTCTCATTTACTTAGCTGGCTCCAACAAATTATATAAGTCAATTACTTTTAATAATTGTATCTAGTTACCTCTCTATCATCTAATATCCTGCTGTTTTTTTCATCTGGTTGAACCCTGATCAATACAAATATGTAGTTTATATATTGCTAAATTGAATGTGCTAATATCTTGTTCTAATATCTTGTATAGGATTTTTGCATTTATGTTCATGAGTTACTGGTCTTTAATTTTCTTGTGTCTACTTTGTCAGAGTTTATGCTTACCTCTTATAATTCAAAAAGAGGTATTAAATAATTGGTCTTGGGATGCCTGGTGGCTCAGTTGGTTAAGCGTCCGACTTCAGCTCAGGTCATGAACTCAAAGTTCCTGAGTTCAAGCCCACATCAGGCTCAGTGCTGACACCTCAGAGCCTGGAGCCTACCTGTTTCAGATTCTGTGTCTCCCTCTCTCCCTCTGTCTGTCTGTCTGTCTGTCT
>NW_021903076.1:0-574 GCF_006229205.1 Suricata suricatta | reverse complement strand
CACACACACACACACACAAAGACTAGCTCCAGCTCACACTTGCTCACACGCACAGATTTATTACCCAAACATTGTCTGGAAGCCAAATTTTATGTTTTTGACAAAGAAAGAGCATTTTGAACATGGGATTTACACCGACCAAGAAATAGCAGAAAGATCCGGTCCTTTGCATCCAAGCAGAGCAGCAGTCTGAGAAATGATTATCACTGCATTCCTTGAGGGCATTCATCAGAATTACAATGAGAGACTGGAAACTTCCACTGTGGAAGGGCCAGCGCTGGCACAGTGTGAGGAGGGCTGCCCTGCTCAAGCTCATCCAGATTTCTAGACCATTGTCCCCTCCCCGCCAACCTGCCCTGTGCCTCACCTGTGCCGCCACCCCCCGCCCCTGGCATCCAGAGCTAACTCTAGCATATGACCAGAGGATGGCTAATGTTCTGTAAAGGGCCAGCCAGTAAATATTTTAGGCTTTACAGGGCATGCAGTCTCTAGTACAAAGTTTCAATTCTGTCACCGTCATGCAAAAGTTAGCAAAGGCACTATGTAAATAAACAGCATAATTCTGTTCCCAAAA
>NW_021903075.1:0-574 GCF_006229205.1 Suricata suricatta | reverse complement strand
TGGAGGGTGCGTGCACAGAGAGCCGAGGGTCACCCTGCCCTTGGAGATCACACGGATGGGCCTCGAGGACATGATGCGGAGTGAGATACGCCAGACAGAGAGAGAGAACTACTGCCTGGTATCCTTCATGCGTGAAATCTTCAAAAAAAAAAGTTCAAACTCATAGAAACAGAAGGTAGGGAAGAGGTTGCCAGGGGCTGGGAGACGGAGGGACTGGGGGGAGGCTGGTGAAAGGGTGCGAGCGTCCAGTGATAAGGCCACTGAGCTCTGAGGATCTCGAATGAAACACGGAGGCTGCGGTTGCTAAGGCTGCATTGTAGAACCGAAGTCTGCTAAGGACTGAGATGTTCTCACCCCAGAAAAGGTGAGCCTGTGAGGTGACGGACATGTCAATGAACCATATGGGAAGAACGCTGTCGTCGTGAATACATACATCAAATCACCAGTGGATCCTTTAAATAGGTTTCCATTTTATAGGTGAGTTCTCCCTGAATAAGGCTGAAATCTTTAGAACGCAGTGGATCCGCGGCCCGGGGACTGCGCGTCTCCTTTGTCTGCAGTCATCCACTTTCAG
>NW_021903074.1:0-574 GCF_006229205.1 Suricata suricatta | reverse complement strand
CCCACTACCGCCTTGGGGCGGGCTGAATGGAGGCCTCCCAAAAGGGGGTTCACCTCCTGACCCCAGAGCCCCACTTTAGTACCTTACAGGACAGAGATGATTATTTAAGGGTATTTCAAGAAGTTTATACCGGGTTATCTGAGTGAGCTCTAGACTCTCCTTATCAAGAGAGAAGCAGAGTTCAGAGACAGAGTAGGAGGCCACGTGGCCCATGGGGCAGAGATCAGAGCCCTGCGGCCACCAGCCAAGTGGGCAGGATGCAGAGCAGTGAGGAGGCCTCCAGGGGGAGCACGGCCCTGCGGCACCTGGGCCTCTGATGTGGGCTCCGGAACCAGGAGAAAATAAATTTCTGGTGTTTTAAGTCACCAGTTTGTGGTGTTTGTTTGTTTGTTTTTTGCAGCCCCAGGAAACAAACACACCCACCTTTAAAATGGGTATAAGAGCTCCGACCACAAAGGACATGGTGAAGACCAGATCCAAGGTGCAAATTTCTTTGTCCAGCACCTGCTTAGCACATAGCCAGAGGTGAATGTGAGAGACCCTGACTCTCTTCTGGCCATCTTCTCTGCTGGGG
>NW_021903073.1:0-574 GCF_006229205.1 Suricata suricatta | reverse complement strand
TTAGGTTCTCTGCTGTCAGTACAGAGCCCACTTCAGATCTTCTGTTTCCCTCTCTTTCCGCCCCTTCTCCTCCCCCTCAAAAATAAATAAATATTTTAGGGGCACCTTGGTGGCTTGATCGGTTAAGTCAGCTCAGGTCATAATCACACAATTCATGTGTTCAAGCCCTGCATCCGGCTCCGTGCTGACCTCTCAGAGCCTGGAGTCTGCTTCAGATTCTGTGTCTCCCTCTCTCTCTCTGCCCCTTCCCCACTTGCACTCTGTGTCTTTCTATCTCTCAAAAATAATAAACATTAAATAAATAAACATTTAAAAATTAAAAATTCTTTAAAACATTTTTACTACACAAAACACATAAATGTTTTTCCATTGTAAATGATTCAAATGATGGGAAGTGTATTTTAGTACTGCTGTGGTGTGCTCCCCAGATCTCCACCCTTCAAAGCTGTAGCATTCACTTCTCCAGCTGCTGGGAATGGTAGTGCTGATCCCTTGCAGGTAAGCACCCCAGGCAACCTTACCTGAGAACAGCTGCTTCTTTTCAAATTATGCCCTCTTCCCCAGGGCAGCTTAC
>NW_021903072.1:0-574 GCF_006229205.1 Suricata suricatta | reverse complement strand
CTCTTCTTTTTTTCTTTTCTCTTTTTTTGTCTTCTATTCCTTTTCCTTTTTCTTTCTTCTATATGTTAAAGATAAAACAGGTCTTGTACCTACCAGACAGGGTCTGATATGAGGCAGAGAAGGGAGGGGTAGCCGAGCATTTGGAATACAGCTGAGAAAGAGCCTGAAGGTCTGGCTAAGGAGTTCTAATATGGAGAAGCCATTGGAAGGAAGGTTCTAGGAAAGTTGAGGAAAGTAGCAGAATTTTCGAAGAGTAGAGATTCAGCTGGGCACAGACCCAAATCAAATGAAACAGAAATAGGAAGAAATCATTTTAATACACTCTTAAATAATGCCCTCTTATGTCACTTCACAGAGTTAAGTATCAGAGAGCCTAATTACTCCTTTGTAGAGCTGGCCACTCTTCCAGGGAATGTCATGGGGCACTGTGGGAACTAGAGAGCAAGTGGGGTGGCCAAGGCCATTAGCCTTGCAAGCTTCGGTATTCACCTGTACCCATAACTACTAGTATAAGTCATCTGAAAAGCTGTCCTTTCTTTGATAATAAAAAGGAATGATTGGCTATTTTTAAAAA
>NW_021903071.1:0-574 GCF_006229205.1 Suricata suricatta | reverse complement strand
ATCCTGTGTGTCTCCTGGAGGCCCTTCCCTCCAGCATATTCACCCTCCCAGGGGGGATGAGGGGAAGGCAGATACACATAGAATGGGGGCGTTGCCTCCCTCCCTCAGAGGATCAGACTCCTAATTCCTGTCATTCTGTGCGAGCCTCAACCTCCACACTTTACACAAGCCTTAATGAACCCTTTGAGGAGTGATGAGTCCTGAGGCTGCTTATTTTTAACCAGACACCGAGCGCTACCAGCAGGGCGCTGTGGCTTGGCCTCCTGGGACAAGCAGACTGGAAGATGTCTGTCCCGGCCTTCCCAGGCCTACGGCCATTTGGAGGGGCGTTTGCACAGCTGCCCCTGCATTAGGGAACGTCCCCTAGCCCGGGCCGTGCCGTCACCGGTTTGCCTTCCAGCCTTTCTGGGAGGGAGGGTCCTTGACAGGCAGAGGAGACAGGCTGTGCTTTCTCAATTGTGTGAGCACACGTCCTTTAGGAAGAGCTCTGGGGACTAATTGGGGTTTTTTGTCCAGGACGTGTCACTAGGGCTTGCTGAGTCGCTTTAGGAGGCATCAGAAGGTGAACTTGCTG
>NW_021903070.1:0-574 GCF_006229205.1 Suricata suricatta | reverse complement strand
ATACTGCCTGGCATATATGCTATGCTGTGGTCAATAAATATTTTGATGGCACTATTACTATATTTCCCATAAACATGTATATAACTATATATTTATATCTTACATACAAGGGGGAAGAGGATTCTGTGTGCATCAGAAAGGGAAAAAAAAACACACATTCACACACTCATGCCCTGTATACTGTTCACATAATTAGGGCATTTTCATCTTTGAGAGAGTCCTTAAGGACTTTATTTTCTGTACATTTCTTAATTATGGTTAATAGTAGATTTAGAAAGTCTTTCCTGACTGCCACACCACCACTATCAGCAAAACAGATGAATAAAGCCAGAGATGTTAATTAGTTGCAGACAATAGAAACCTAATTCAGAGTGGCTTAAGCTGACAGAGAGGTAATTTCCTTAAATCAGTATAAGTCTGGGATAGACAAGGTGATCCAGGCAAGACTAGTTATCTTCCCATCTAAGCTCTGCTTTCCTCTATGTTATATTCTTTCTCAAGCAGGCTGACTCAGGGATCCCCGAGTTTGGAAAGATGTCCACCAGCAAATACAAGTTTATATTCTACCAACTTA
>NW_021903069.1:0-574 GCF_006229205.1 Suricata suricatta | reverse complement strand
CCCCAGCATCTTCCTCTCCCTGCCCCTGCATCCTGTCATGTTTGTGCACCTTCTTGGACAGAGTCTCCACGTGATTGACTCAGTGGGTCCTTCCTGACCGGCAGCTCTCAGAGGTTCGGAAGCTTGGTTTTGGACTTTGTCAAAAGCTACGCAGAAATCCAAACTTTGGGGGGAGCACCCTGGTGGCTCACTGGGTCAAGCATCTGACTATTGATTTCGGCTCAGGTCATGATCTCAGGGTTCATGAGTTTGAGCCCCTGCATCGGGCTCTGCGCGGACAGTGTGGAGCCTGCTTGGGATTCTCTCTCTCCCTCTGTCTTCCTCTCCCCTGCTTTCTCTGTGTCTTTTGCTCAAAATTAAAGGAAAAAAAAGAAATCCAAATTTCTGATCTGTGATGACTGGGCTTGCTTTGGACGTGGCCCTTTCTGTGACCAGTTGTATGTCTGCACGCTTCACCCTCAGCTACTTCCTTTCAGCAACATGGAAGTATTTCTAGAAACTTCTCATTTTCTAGCTTTCAGTGATCTTTTGCCTCAGACTGATTACCAATCTCCCTTCTTTTTATTTATTTATT
>NW_021903068.1:0-574 GCF_006229205.1 Suricata suricatta | reverse complement strand
TATATGAGATAGATGCATAGAAAGGTGATATGTAGGCAGATAGACAGACGTAAATGATGTTGTGATGTTTTGACTTAAAATATATTGTAATATTGTAATATATGTATATATATATATATATATATACATTTAGTCTTTAACTCTATTTCGGGCACAGGTCTCCTAACTACCTTGAAATTTCCTAAGTGGTAAGAGCTGCAAAAGTGCCTTGATCTCCATAAAAGACCCCTTTCAACCACATCTGAGTTCATGTTAATCAAATGACTTTTGTAAAGTACCTAAGGATGGGGGCTGATTGCCAGGGGAATCAATCCATGCGATTGGAGGATTGCAACGTTCAGTCTCACCTCTCTAACCTAAGAGGAGTGCAGAAAGGCTGGAGGTTGAATCAATTACCAATAGACAATGGTTTAATCAATCATGCCTAGGTAATAAAACCTCCAAAGAAACCCAAAGGTTGGGGATAGAAATGCTTCAGAGTTGGTGAACATGTAGAGATAGGGAGACAATAGTGCTCTCCAAGAGCACGGTAGCTGAACACCTTTCCCACACACTTTTTCCTATGCATCTCTTT
>NW_021903067.1:0-1329 GCF_006229205.1 Suricata suricatta | reverse complement strand
CCCCCCGCCCATCTATCACCAACGTGATTTTTATGGACACTTCTGATTTAAATAAAAATAAGTTCAGGGGCGCCTGGGTAGCTCAGTCAGTTGAGCATCCGAATCTCATTTCGGGCTCAGGTCATGATCTCGTGGTTGCTGAGATGGAGCCCTGTGTGGGGCTCCACACTGAGCACGGAGCTTGCTTGGGATTCTCTCTCCCCCTCTCTCTGCCCCTCCCCTGCTTGTGCACACATCCTCTCAAAATAAATAAATCAAATTAATATAAAAATAAATATAAGTTCAGGGGTGCCTGGGTGCTCAGTCAGTTAGGGGTCTGACTTCAGCTCAGGTCATGATCTCGGTCGGTGAGTTCGAGCTTCGAGTCCGGCTCTGTGCTGACAGCTCAGAGGCTGGAGCCTGTCTTCCGGTTCTGTGTCTCCCTCTCTTTGCCCCTCCCCCTCTCATGTTCTCTCTCTTTCTCTCCCTCTCCCTCTCCCTCTCTCTCTCTCTCCACCACCCAAATTTAAACACTAAAAATTTTTAAAAATAAATAAAAATAAAAAAACAAAAATAAAAATGAACTCAGAGTTCCCAAAAGAGAACGTTCCACGGTAGGAACGTTCCTCACACGAGTCATTCACCAGCTAGAGGGCACCCATAGGTTGTTTCCGGTTTGGGGTTACGTCCAATAAAGCTGCTCTGAATATCACAGACACGTCTGGGTGTAGACAGAGGTTCCCGTCGGTGACAAACACCCAGGACTGCAGTAGCCCGCCTGCCCAGTAAATGGGTCTGAATTTTTAAGAAACTGCCAACTTTTCCAGAGGGGTTGTACCATGTTACATTCCGCCCAGCCGTATTTGCGGGATCGTTTCCCCACGTTCTCAACAGCATTTGTCAGTGGGTGTTATGTGCCTACAAATTTTACATTTAAGTCTGTGTTGAGTTGGTCACAGAATTAATTTGGGGGTTCCCGGGGGGAACTTGCTCTAGGGAGGAACCTTCATGCTCATGCAAGACGCTGGGCCACCAAGGACAGGGGTTGCCTGAGCTGCCCAGGCAAGCCTGCACGAGGGACAGAAACCCACCTGGAGGGTGCAGCCCGCTCACCAGCCGGGGAGTGGAGAGGCAATTTCCCCGGCCCAGCGGGTCCCCCGTGCTGCCATCTTGGTTCCGGGACTTTGGTCTTCCCTAGAAGCCCCGCCCCTGGACCTTCATTCGCATCCCATTGGGCAGATCCGTGTCACGTGACCGGGCCTAGCTGCAAGGGTGCCTGGGAACTGCATTTCCCTTTAGACGTGGCTCGCTGCTCGGCACACCAAATCCGGGTGCTGTAAGGGAAGAAGG
>NW_021903066.1:0-574 GCF_006229205.1 Suricata suricatta | reverse complement strand
AACTATACTGGCATTAGAGATGCAGCTGTGAATAATACTGTAAAAATATAAATATAAAACATGAATCAAATGTTAATATTTTATATTATTGTCATGGGTCCACAAATTTTCTTTACAGCTCTTAGACAAGTCATAATATCTTCCTTTATGTAAAACATCTCTGTCTTCCACAGGAACTCTATGTGCTAGAAAGTTTGAAGAAAACTTTCCAGATCAGTCAACTTAGTACCATGCCATATCTGACCTGTCCCTTTATGTATGTATTGCTCTTTAGGTAAAATTGTCTGATCTTTCAGATTCTACTTCCCTCTCCTTCTGTTCTCCTCCCTTTGAAAGCAATATCTGGTAATACTGATCTTGTGGCAAAAAAGGACACTTGTGTTTTGGATCCATGAGGTGGATTCTTCTTGATCTTGGCTGTGAAATGGTTGGTCTGGGTTGCTGCACAGACAGAAGACCACTGAGGTGTTCCAGCCTTTCTAAGGTCATCTGTTGTGATTAACTTGGGCTGCTGTAACAAGTACCACAGACAGGGTGGCTTAAACAGCAAACATTTTATTTCTTACAGTCCTGG
>NW_021903065.1:0-574 GCF_006229205.1 Suricata suricatta | reverse complement strand
GTAACTCCAACCCTAGCCATTGCCTGGCCTAAGAGAGGAGGGGAAGCTCCACATCCTAGGTCTGAGATAAGAACAGATACCGGGACCATGACATGAACAGAATTATTCAGCGAGGAACACAGAAGTTTGACATGCCATTTTCATGGCCGAGATGGGGCTGCAGATGGGGATACTGAGCCAAAACTTAACCCTGGCCCAAACAATAGGCCACTCCCTGAGCCTAAAGCCTAGGCCTTACCCTCACCCTAATATGTGCCCTCAACTCACCCCTCTGGGGAGATCAATGAATGGGTGGTGGTTTGACCCCTACCACCTCCTGGGACCTAACCCTAATGTTAGTCATGGCCTGGCCCCAAGAGGGTTCTACCTCCTAGATCTGAGAAAAGACCTGATTTGGGGCCCATGACCAGCACAGCATTATTCGGCAAGGAAACCAGAAATTTGTCATGACATTTCCAGAGTCAAAATGGAGATGCAGAAAGGGATCCGATGCGAAAACCTTATCCTGGAACACACCATTGACCAACCTCTGATCCCAAACCCTAATCCTGTCCCATACTCCAACAGGCACCCT
>NW_021903064.1:0-574 GCF_006229205.1 Suricata suricatta | reverse complement strand
CCCAAAGATTGCATGGAATGTACTCACGCTAAAATGTGTTTGCTCTTTACCTGACACTCATCAAAATGGGCATCCCAACTTTTGTCTGGCAACCTTCACCCACCTGCTTCGTGGCTCAGAGGAGGAAACTGGGTACAGACCACAGGGGTCTGACCTCAGCCACATGGCCTGCTGGGACCCTGCTGGGACTAGAAACTTCTCCCACCTCCTTTGGGGTCTTTCACCTCCAGCTGCTGACATGACAGAGGCCCGGGGTCAGGACGAGCTGACAGGGTCCCCTCAGCACCTCCCAGCCCTCCGCCCCCCTTCTGTGTCTGCTCTGACTACCCCACCCCTCCCACCTGCTCGGGAACCCCATTCAGGCCTTAGCCTGGCCTTCTGTCTGAAATAGTACTTTATTTTAACCCATTAAGAGCCCTGCTCTCCACTCAGCTTGTGCTAGGAAGGGAAGAGGGTGAAGACCCCATGACCAACTACCATGACCAACTAGAATTTATTCAGGAATAGAAAGTGATTTACTATCCAAAAATCACTTATGTATTCACTATATTCATAACAAAAATAAAAACCACAC
>NW_021903063.1:0-574 GCF_006229205.1 Suricata suricatta | reverse complement strand
AAAACACCTCTCAGTTTAAATTTCAAATGTTACGTATAAATAGATATAAAATGTACAAATTCAAGATTTTTGATTGGTTATAGATTAATGCTTATTCCAAGGCTAGGCTGTCTCAAATGTCACTGTTATGAAAAGCCTTAGGATATATTTGTTAACCATTTAATTTCAGGACCTAGAATAGTGCCTAAACATGAAGAAGTTCCATAAATATTTGTCAAATATCTGGATGATTCGAATTAAATTCCACTGAAAGAAAAAAATGTAATTATCTGATAAACTTTATTTCTACATCTGGGCACTAAACTTTGCCTTAACTATTTTTAAAAGGCTTAAAATATTTATAAAGAATGTCATGTGTGTAGTCCAAATTAAATATAATACTCTCTCATTGGCTTAAAGAACCTTCTAGAGTGGTTCTACCATTTTACATTACACTCTAAATTTATGAAAGATCCAGTTTTAATATGTCATCACCAGCATTCGATACTGCCCTTACTTTTATTTGGGTTTTCATGAGGATAAAGAAACAATTGATTTTTGTATATTAATATAAACAGAAACTTTGCCAAACTTA
>NW_021903062.1:0-574 GCF_006229205.1 Suricata suricatta | reverse complement strand
AAATAGTTTATTGTCAAATTGGTTTCCATATAATACCCAGTGCTCCACAAGTGCCCAAGTCTTTTCTAAGGGGCAGTCAGCCTGCTTGAACTCTGGCAGACATGCTCCTCATCATAGTGGACAGTAAAACAATCTGCCTTTGCTCTCAAGTGAGAAATTGCCCTTCCTTTCTTCCTAGAGGGCTTGCTATAAAAACATCCTTAAACAGACAGTCTAAGATGAGGCAGACAGTGTCTTAGTATGTAAAGCATGTAGTCGTGCAAAAGACCCAAGGAGAATTACTGGCAAAAAATATACAACATCAAAACCCCAAATGAACTTACAACTATAGTTTGTGTTTTGGGGGGTCCATTTAACTGCTGAACCATACTGATTCCCAGGGTTTCATGAACTGAAATCTAGAAAAAAGTTTACATATATTTCCTTTTCTTTCCCCCCAAATCTTGACTTCTTTACTATCAGGGATTTCATACCCACTGAATTAGATAGGTTGCTTGGAGTAAGGACATACATTCTTTTCATAATCTTTCCCACCCCAATGATAACACTAGAATGGAAAGAGCTTTGGCCAAAA
>NW_021903061.1:0-574 GCF_006229205.1 Suricata suricatta | reverse complement strand
CCCACTACCGCCTTGGGGCGGGCTGAATGGAGGCCTCCCAAAAGGGGGTTCACCTCCTGACCCCAGAGCCCCACTTTAGTACCTTACAGGACAGAGATGATTATTTAAGGGTATTTCAAGAAGTTTATACCGGGCTATCTGAGTGAGCTCTAGACTCTCCTTATCAAGAGAGAAGCAGAGTTCAGAGACAGAGTAGGAGGCCACGTGGCCCATGGGGCAGAGATCAGAGCCCTGCGGCCACCAGCCAAGTGGGCAGGATGCAGAGCAGTGAGGAGGCCTCCAGGGGGAGCACGGCCCTGCGGCACCTGGGCCTCTGATGTGGGCTCCGGAACCAGGAGAAAATAAATTTCTGGTGTTTTAAATCACCAGTTTGTAGTGTTTGTTTGTTTGTTTTTTGCAGCCCCAGGAAACAAACACACCCACCTTTAAAATGGGTATAAGAGCTCCGACCACAAAGGACATGGTGAAGACCAGATCCAAGGTGCAAATTTCTTTGTCCAGCACCTGCTTAGCACATAGCCAGAGGTGAATGTGAGAGACCCTGACTCTCTTCTGGCCATCTTCTCTGCTGGGG
>NW_021903060.1:0-574 GCF_006229205.1 Suricata suricatta | reverse complement strand
GGGGGGGGGCCGTGATTTGCTTATCTCAGAGTATGGCCCAGAGAAATAGGGATCATAGGGAGACCCCTTCAGGAACACAGGAATTGGCAGGTGCCATTTCCCTTTCCTGTCTTCCAGCATAAAAAAATGGCCACTTGTGGAAACCAGTGCAGCACCCATACTCCTTATCTAACTTGCACCAAAACCCTCTGCCCCCTCACCTGTGATTGGGGGTATCTGCCCTTCCCAGTGATGCCAGCCTGAGTCCCACCACTGTGGGCCTCTCCCCCAGAAGACCTGTGGCAAACCCTGTCAACACCACATCTCCTGATCTGTGTGTTTTGTGGGGTCAGAGTTCTGACAGCAGCTGGAGAAATTTTGCAAGCAGATCACCACACATCTTGTTGTCCACAATAGGCAAAGAGAGCCTTTGCAGACCACTGGACTGAAAGAAAAAGAGGCCAAGACTCAATAATAGAGCACACACAGCACACATGGGAGGCACTTCCTGAAGTGTCATACCTTGGGGAACAGGGGACTCTGTATTGCAGGGCAATAAAGGATCTCTTCTTCATAAGGCTGTTATTGTTAAAAG
>NW_021903059.1:0-574 GCF_006229205.1 Suricata suricatta | reverse complement strand
GAGTTGTGTTGTCCTGCTCAGTTTGGCCTCTGCCTTGGGTAAGTGATTCCTGGTCCTCCGTTTGGCATCGTGCACTGAACAAACCTGATCGCTTGCTGTGTGAGGAGGGGGCAGCGAACTGACGCAGGGTCGCTTGCTGCAGAGGCCACAGCAAACCCGGGGAGCCCCGAACTTCGTCTAAGACATCTGGGCAGTCTTCCTGGAGGCGGTGTCCTGGAAGGACAAGGGTTTGCCAGGCAGAGGTGGGGGGTTGGGGAGGGGAACAGTGTTTCTAGCTAAGGGAACAGCCTGCGTGATGGCCCTGGGATAAGCCCAGAGCTGTCGCCCGGGGCCAGTGGGGGCAGTTCCAGGGCTGGATCTCTGGACGCAAGAGGGAGTGGGGAGAAGCAGAGGCTGACTCAAGTGGGGCCCATGGGGCCGGATCTAGAACTTCGGCTGCCATCCTGGTGGGGGGACATGTGCCCCCGGGTTCTGTGTGGAGGAGAAGCCACAGGGCGAAGAGTGGAGGCAGAGTGACCCCTGCAGAGGCCAGGGCGGATGTCCAGGTTGGAAGGACAGCAGCCCAGAGCCGATG
>NW_021903058.1:0-574 GCF_006229205.1 Suricata suricatta | reverse complement strand
AAAACACCTCTCAGTTTAAATTTCAAATGTTACGTATAAATAGATATAAAATGTACAAATTCAAGATTTTTGATTGGTTATAGATTAATGCTTATTCCAAGGCTAGGCTGTCTCAAATGTCACTGTTATGAAAAGCCTTAGGATATATTTGTTAACCATTTAATTTCAGGACCTAGAATAGTGCCTAAACACGAAGAAGTTCCATAAATATTTGTCAAATATCTGGATGATTCGAATTAAATTCCACTGAAAGAAAAAAATGTAATTATCTGATAAACTTTATTTCTACATCTGGGCACTAAACTTTGCCTTAACTATTTTTAAAAGGCTTAAAATATTTATAAAGAATGTCATGTGTGTAGTCCAAATTAAATATAATACTCTCTCATTGGCTTAAAGAACCTTCTAGAGTGGTTCTACCGTTTTACATTACACTCTAAATTTATGAAAGATCCAGTTTTAATATGTCATCACCAGCATTCGATACTGCCCTTACTTTTATTTGGGTTTTCATGAGGATAAAGAAACAATTGATTTTTGTATATTAATATAAACAGAAACTTTGCCAAACTTA
>NW_021903057.1:0-574 GCF_006229205.1 Suricata suricatta | reverse complement strand
CGGCCCTGCAAGCGGCGCGCGGGGGCGTTCGGGCTGTGTCCCCGCTTCGGGCGCACCGCGGTTTCCTCATCCATTCGCGTTTTAACTCCTGCGAAGAAGGCCGTTGGCGGACAGGTTTCCGGGCGGACATCCGTTTTCGCGCTCTCGTGTCTGCGCGGAGGGAGCCGCGGGCCGCCTGGCTGACACTGGCTCATGTCACCGAGGGGTCGCCAGCAGCAGTGTCCAGAGGGTTCCAGTCTCTCTGCCCCTTTGCCCACGTCGCCCACCTTTTCGATGCTGGCCTCTCTGGGCTTGTGAGGCAGCGCCCGCCTGCGTGGGCCGCCGCACGTTTGCAGCCTCTCTTCTGGGTGGTCATCTGCGAGTGTGGACATTCGCGGGTTCCTCAGCTGCAGCCTGTGGTGTTCGTGACGCTTCCACAGTGAGTGCCGGGGTGGGACCTGCGTCTTGTTGAGCCACTTCACACCCTGGGGCGCAGCTTTAGTCAGCCCGGGGCAGGTTTTCATGCTTCTCTCACGGGAGTAAGGGACTCAGCAAATTCCTTAATTTGGGGGGCGCCTGGGGGGGTCAGTCGGTT
>NW_021903056.1:0-1329 GCF_006229205.1 Suricata suricatta | reverse complement strand
TTTTATCATAATGTTTGAACCACCCAAAGGAAGAGATGCATAGGGAGGAATCTGGGAGGTTTCAACATGTGAAGTTTTCACCCTCAGGGACGTGTTACCCTCTCAGCATCAACACATAGCAAAACATGGAGTATTGCCCACCAAGGATGTTCTCCTGAGCTCTGATGTCCAGAGGTTTTACTTAGGGTTTATTGCATAGGCATGATTAATTGAATTATTGACTACATGATTGAATTCAGGCTCTAGCCTCCTATCCTTACCTTCTGAGCACCAACCCATTAATCATGTAGTGGGCCTTTCTAGAATGGCTGGCCTTCATCCTGAGTCATCTTCTTAGTATAGACTATCTAGGGATCCCTGATTAGTCACCTTGATAGCATAAATTGTCAGGTGTGTTTGAGGAGCCCACCATTAATAACAAAAACTCACCTGTCACTCAACAAGTTCCAATGGGTTAGAGGTTGCCTCCCAGAGGCCATGACAATAGCTAAATCTTTCTTTACGTGAAGACAAAAAGCTTACCACAGAAACATACACATCGCAGATTGCTGATTTGGTTTAAGAATGTTCAAATGCATTAGAGGAAAGAAATGGGTATCAGGGAAAGATCTCCCAGCTCCTTGGGTATAATTTCCTTTCATTACAATTTACATTTCTTTGGGGTGCCACCCCAAACATGTACTGGAATATGACACCTACTCAGTAGCAGCATTTTCAGGAAAGTATCTTGAAAAATGATAAATGGTAAGGCAATGGAGGGGCAGTTATTGATTTTAAACTTGAAGGTTTAATCTGCATACTCTGACCTCCAAGTGAGAATAGGAACCTAATAAATCAAGACAAATCTGTTAGTAAAAAAAATGAAAAAGGAGGGGGGGTAAAGAATGAGAGAAAGTTCTATAAAAGGTAGGGAGCTTTATGCTTTGAGATTCAAGAGGAACAACCCAGGATAGCATTGTTTTGTAAAGGCTACAAACAAAATGAAACAAACAACAAAAAACTAATTCAAATATTTTCATGTAATTATATACTAGTAAGATATAATTTACATTCAATAAAGTTCACCAGTTTATAGTGTCTACAACTATCTTTTGAACACAGTACCTTGACCGCATACCCTCAACCTAGAATAAGAAAATCTCAAAAAATCTCTGCAAGTACTTTGTGTGCATATTAAGACTAAACAAATGAGCACATGTGATGACGTTGGGGAAGCCAGAGGATTCAGAACATGGAATGAGGTGAGATGGTGAGAAAACCTTATAGGGTTAGATTAGAATTGCAGATACATATTTCTTGTGTCTGTTCAAAGTTCAAGAAGCTATGACA
>NW_021903055.1:0-574 GCF_006229205.1 Suricata suricatta | reverse complement strand
TTGCCTCTGTTGCCTTCCAAACTCTAAATGATGATGAAAAGGTTTTCAGAGGAAATATGCCCCCAAGTAAGAGAAAAGGAGAAGCAGCAAATTGAAAAGCAGATGGAAAGGTGTTACGTGACTTAGCAAAAATAAAGAAATCTGAAACCAAAGCTGATGGTGGAGAAAACTCCAATTATAAGATGGCTTACCTGCAGAAACTGGGACAGTTTCAATAATAACAAATACCAAATAGTTCTGAAGGCACCAGTGGGACTGCAGGCACTTAGTCTAGCAGATCCCTTCTCATCAATCTACATAGCAAAGAAATAACTTATCCTCCTTCCAGCAGAAGATTGGCAGCTTCCTCTCTGAAGTTGCTGAACCCAAGAAATTGAATTCAGGGACACCCGCTACTATTAAGACATGGACGCAATACTGAAACGAGGGGATTAATTGAAAGACTATATTCCAATTCTCAAGGCTCACAGCCCTGTCCTCATTTTGCTCTCAAGATGTTGCCAAGATTCTCTCTCTCTCAAGACTGAGCTTGGAGAATTCTCTCAGAGGAATTTATTAGTCCAAGGGAAAAAAA
>NW_021903054.1:0-574 GCF_006229205.1 Suricata suricatta | reverse complement strand
GTCCTGCATCTTCCTGCACAGAGACATTCCTCTCTTCTGCTGTGTTGCACCCACAAGACCTCTACTTTCATTGTTCCTGGTCTTTGTGACCTGTAAACAATGAAGATACCGCCTAACGTTGTTACAGTCAGTTGTTTAACTGGCCTTGGAACCCTTTAGAATTCAGTGACCACAATTTCTCCCTCTTCTGCTACCCTCCATTATTGTCATAAAACCATCACCGAAGGCTTCTGTTGTTGACACTGAAGGCTTGTGTGAATTTCTCTTGGTTGAGAGTTTTTCTTGTTCTGTCTAGGCTTGCAGACTCCCTCTGTCAGAGTTGGTGGGGTAGCTGTTGGTAGCTGCTGCTGCAAAAGCATTGCTGATACCAATTTCATTGGAATTTAGAACATGGCCTCCTCTGGGATATGCAGTCCTTAGCTCAGCCAAAGGGAAATTCAGAGATACAATTACTTAGAAAGGAAAAGAAAAAAGTATACTTGCAAAAATGCAAGAGAATCACACATTAAGAAAACTGACTCACCACATAAAGAGCACAGCAAGCATCTAAAAGGAAAACACACACACACACACA
>NW_021903053.1:0-574 GCF_006229205.1 Suricata suricatta | reverse complement strand
GAGGGAGAATTCTGGCATGTCTCCTATGATCTTGGAGGCTGCCACAGTCCTGAAATGGTCACAATGCTTTCCGACAGGCCCACATCCCTAGGGGTGACAGCATTCAGCCAGGGGAGGAACCTGGAGGGGTTTGGCACAAAGTCGTTTTGCAACCTCTTGCCATGTTCCACTGCTCTGCTTTGCATGTCACTCCACCCACCCCAACTCTTGGTCCCCTGTCCCCCTCCATGGGTTCAGGTCTCCTTACAGAGCTGAAGGGTAAGTGACCCTACTATATGCCTGCAATTTGGAGTCAAAGCTGACTTCCATGGAATGTTTTGCTATTTCAGTGGAAGCCAACGTCACAGCAAATTGCTCTGGTTACCACTGGGGTCACTTAGGTGTTTGCAGAGTCTGTAGTAATTGCTTTATTTCAGCAGGAAAAAAAATACTTATTACCACCTTCTTGCAGCTGACAGTGGCTTTTGTGTAGGGAATCTTTCACATCAAAGGAAGAGGAAATACATTGTGGCACTGTTGGGGAGGAAACATTTTCCTCTACCCTTCAAGACCTTCTAACTGATAGAAGAATCAA
>NW_021903052.1:0-574 GCF_006229205.1 Suricata suricatta | reverse complement strand
GAAGTGGGGCTCGAACCCACGAACCGTGAGATCATAACCTGAGCAGCAGCCAGACACTTAATCGACTGAGCCACTCAGGTGCCCCCACATCTTCTTTATCCATTCATCTGTTGGTGGATGTCGTAACCCGACCTCTGGGCGTTACTTTACTGAGCCCCGCCTTGAGGCGCCAATTGTCGTAACCCGAAGGCCGGGCTGCTAGTCCCCTGCGATCGCGGTACCTGTTTCGTCCGCCCGACCGGCAGGACAGAAAATCGTCGTGGGTCCTTTTCCTGAGGGAGGGAGAGAAAAAGGGGGCAGGAGAGGGAGACGCAAAGAGTAAAGACAGAACTCACGGTTCTCCGATCAGGCGAAAAAGAGCGTTTATTCAAAGAACTGTTCTTTATATAGTCTTCAGGGGGGGAAGACAAGGCAAGCTGACTTAGGCAGGCTACAGAGTCGAATGCATATCAAAGAAGCGCCCCGACTTTGCCTCAGCAATCTTGGGGGATGGAGAACTAACACTGAATACGGTTTGGTTTTGATCTTTTGTGTGCCTTGGCCACTCATGTCTAGCTCAGCAAGATAGTCGCCA
>NW_021903051.1:0-574 GCF_006229205.1 Suricata suricatta | reverse complement strand
AACGGGCTAGTATCCAAAATATACAAGGAGCTCACTAAACTCCATACACGAAAAATGAATGATCCAGTGAAGAAATGGGCATAAGACCTGAATAGACACCTCTCCAAAGAGGACATCCAGATGGCCAACAGGCACATGAAATGATGCTCAGTGTCACTCATCATCAGGGAAATTCAAATCAAAACCACACTGAAAAAAATTTTTTTAAATACCATAAAACCTCCAATCTGTAAAAGACAATTTCAAGAGACTGAGAAGACAAGCTATAGACTGGGAGAAAATTTTTGTAAATGACACATCTGATAAATGACTACTATCCAAAATATATAAAGAAGTCTTAAAATTCAACAATAAGAAAACCTGATTTTAAAATGGGCAAAAACCTTAACAAAAACCTCACCAAGGAGGATAAGCAGATCACAAAAGTCAAAAGATGTTCCACATCATATGTCATCAGGGATGCAAATTAGAACAATAAAGTACAAGTATACCTATTAGGATGCTCAAAATCCATAACATGATACATGACAAAACTAAATGGTGTTGAGGACGTGGAGGCAACAGGAACTCATAT
>NW_021903050.1:0-574 GCF_006229205.1 Suricata suricatta | reverse complement strand
TCTCTCTCAAAAAAATGAACATTAAAAGAACATTAACCTTTCCTAATATATATGAAATGTGACTTTATCTTTTCAAAAATAGTCATGATAATAAACAACTGTTTAAAGTCCTGTTTCCAGGGGCACCTGGGTGGCTCAGTCGGTTCAGAGTCTGGCTTCGGCTCAGGTCATGATCTCACAGTTCTTGGGTTTGAGCCCAGTGTCAGGCTCTGTGTTGAAAGCTCAGAGCCTGAAGCCTGCTTCGGATTCTGTGTCTCCCTATCTCTCTGTTCCTCCCTTGCTCGCACTGTCTCCCTCTGTCTCTAAAAATAAAAAAAGAAAACAACATAAAAAAACATTTAAAAAGTTAGAAAGAAAATTCCTGTTTCCATAAAACCATGCAAGCATGTGTGCGTTTTATGTGCAAAACGAGCGCAGACCACCTTCATTCCAAGCTGCTCTGAGTTGTTTAAGCCAAAGACAGGAAGCTCCTGTGTGATGCTAGCCGCTCCCGGGTATGGCCTCCTACCTGCGATGGCCACCAGAAGCAGCAAGGGAGAAAGCAGGTGTCATTCTGTCCCACATGACAGACAGA
>NW_021903049.1:0-574 GCF_006229205.1 Suricata suricatta | reverse complement strand
CCAGGACTGTAAGAAATAAAATGTTTGCTGTTTAAGCCACCCTGTCTGTGGTACTTGTTACAGCAGCCCAAGTTAATCACAACAGATGACCTTAGAAAGGCTGGAACACCTCAGTGGTCTTCTGTCTGTGCAGCAACCCAGACCAACCATTTCACAGCCAAGATCAAGGAGAATCCACCTCATGGATCCAAAACACAAGTGTCCTTTTTTGCCACAAGATCAGTATTACCAGATATTGCTTTCAAAGGGAGGAGAACAGAAGGAGAGGGAAGTAGAATCTGAAAGATCAGACAATTTTACCTAAAGAGCAATACATACATAAAGGGACAGGTCAGATATGGCATGGTACTAAGTTGACTGATCTGGAAAGTTTTCTTCAAACTTTCTAGCACATAGAGTTCCTGTGGAAGACAGAGATGTTTCACATAAAGGAAGATATTATGACTTGTCTAAGAGCTGTAAAGAAAATTTGTGGACCCATGACAATAATATAAAATATTAACATTTGATTCATGTTTTATATTTATATTTTTACAGTATTATTCACAGCTGCATCTCTAATGCCAGTATAGTT
>NW_021903048.1:0-574 GCF_006229205.1 Suricata suricatta | reverse complement strand
TCAATGAGCAGTGATAGTTTGAAAAAAATCTTTTTTTTTCATAGTAGGTATAAAGAGTGGGCTTATTCAGTAAACCATGCTGTAAACTGATATGCCATACCCAGACTTTGTTTTTCGATTTATAGAACACAGAAGAGATTTAAGATGACTACTAGGGATTTTCAGAATGGTAAATGAGCACTGACTTCCACTTAAAGTCACCAGCTGCCCTGCCCCTAATAAAGGAGTCAGCCTGCCCTTGGAAGTTTTGAAGCCAGGCACTAACTTCTCTCTTGCTATAAAAGTCCCAGGTGCCATCTTCTTCCAATATAAGGTTGTTTTGTCTACATAGAAGATGTGTTACTGAGTGCGGTCACCTCCATGAATCATCTCAGCTAGATTTTCTGGGTAACTTGTTGTCGCTACTACATCAGCACTTGCTGCTCCACCTTGCACTTTTATGTAATAGAGATGGCTTCTATTCTGAAACCTCATGAACCAACCTCTGCTAGCTTCCAACTTGTTACCTGCAACTAGGTAACAATGTTGTGACTGGTGTGATCTTCTATCCAGACCACTAGGATTTCCTCCATAT
>NW_021903047.1:0-574 GCF_006229205.1 Suricata suricatta | reverse complement strand
CCCAAAGATTGCATGGAATGTACTCACGCTAAAATGTGTTTGCTCTTTACCTGACACTCATCAAAATGGGCATCCCAACTTTTGTCTGAAAACCTTCACCCACCTGCTTCGTGGCTCAGAGGAGGAAACTGGGTACAGACCACAGGGGTCTGACCTCAGCCACATGGCCTGCTGGGACCCTGCTGGGACTAGAAACTTCTCCCACCTCCTTTGGGGTCTTTCACCTCCAGCTGCTGACATGACAGAGGCCCGGGGTCAGGACGAGCTGACAGGGTCCCCTCAGCACCTCCCAGCCCTCTGCCCCCCTTCTGTGTCTGCTCTGACTACCCCACCCCTCCCACCTGCTCGGGAACCCCATTCAGGCCTTAGCCTGGCCTTCTGTCTGAAATAGTACTTTATTTTAACCCATTAAGAGCCCTGCTCTCCACTCAGCTTGTGCTGGGAAGGGAAGAGGGTGAAGACCCCATGACCAACTACCATGACCAACTAGAATTTATTCAGGAATAGAAAGTGATTTACTATCCAAAAATCACTTATGTATTCACTATATTCATAACAAAAATAAAAACCACAC
>NW_021903046.1:0-574 GCF_006229205.1 Suricata suricatta | reverse complement strand
ATACTGCCTGGCATATATGCTATGCTGTGGTCAATAAATATTTTGATGGCACTATTACTATATTTCCCATAAACATGTATATAACTATATATTTATATCTTACATACAAGGGGGAAGAGGATTCTGTGTGCATCAGAAAGGGGAAAAAAAACACACATTCACACACTCATGCCCTGTATACTGTTCACATAATTAGGGCACTTTCATCTTTGAGAGAGTCCTTAAGGACTTTATTTTCTGTACATTTCTTAATTATGGTTAATAGTAGATTTAGAAAGTCTTTCCTGACTGCCACACCACCACTATCAGCAAAACAGATGAATAAAGCCAGAGATGTTAATTAGTTGCAGACAATAGAAACCTAATTCAGAGTGGCTTAAGCTGACAGAGAGGTAATTTCCTTAAATCAGTAGAAGTCTGGGATAGACAAGGTGATCCAGGCAAGACTAGTTATCTTCCCATCTAAGCTCTGCTTTCCTCTATGTTATATTCTTTCTCAAGCAGGCTGACTCAGGGATCCCCGAGTTTGGAAAGATGTCCACCAGCAAATACAAGTTTATATTCTACCAACTTA
>NW_021903045.1:0-1329 GCF_006229205.1 Suricata suricatta | reverse complement strand
GAAAAGCCCACAGCCAATATTATCCTCAATGGGGAAAATGTGAGAGCTTTCCCCCTGAGATCAGGAACACGACAGGGATGTCCACTCTCACTACTATTGTTTAACACAGTGCTGGAAGTCCTAGCATCAGCAATCAGACAACAAAAGGAAATAAAAGGCATCAGAATTGGCAGAGAAGAAATCAAACTTTCCATTTTCGTAGATGACATGATACTCTACATGGAAAACCCGGCAGACTCCACCAGAAGCCTCCTACAACTGATCAATGAATTTAGTAAGGTTGCAGGGTACAAAATCAATGTGAAGAAATCAGTTGCATTCCTATACACCAAAAATGAAGCAGCCGAAAGAGAAATCAAGAAACGGATCCCATTCACGATTGCACAAAAAACCATCAAATACCTAGGAGTAAACCTAACCAAGGATGTAAAAGACCTATATGATGAAAACTATAGAAAACTTATGAAAGAAATTGAAGAAGACACCAAGAAATAGAAAAACATTCTGTGCTCATGTATCGGAAGAATGAACATTGTGAAAATGTCATTACTACCCAAAGCAATATACATATTCAATGCAATCCCAATCAAAATTGCACCAATATTCTTCTCAAAACTAGAAGAAACTATCCTCAAATTCATATGGAACCACAAAAGACCCCGTTTAGTCAAAATTATATTGAAGAAGAAAACCAAAATGGGAGGCATCACAATCCCAGACTTTAGCCTCTACTACAAAGCTGTCATCATCAAGACAGTATGGTATTGGCACAAAAACAGACACATAGACCAATGGAATAGAATAGAGAACCCAGAGCTGGGCCCACAAATGTACGGTCAATTACTTTTTGACAAAGCAGTAAAGAATATCTGATGGAAAAAAGACTGCCTCTTTAGCAGATGGTGCTGGGAAAACTGGACAGCAACAAGTAGAAGAATGAAACTAGAACAGTCTCTTACACCATACACAAAAATAAACTCAAAATGGCTGAAGGACCTGAATGTGAGACAGGAAACCATCAAAACCCTCGAGGAGAAAGTAGGAAAAAACCTCTTAGACCTCCACCGCAGCTATCTCCTACTCGACACATCTTCAAAGGCAAGGGAAATTAAAGCAAAACTGAACCCTTGGGACTTCATCAAGATAAAAAGCTTCTGCAAGGCAAAGGAAACAATCAAGAAAACTAATAGGCAACCGACAGAATGGGAAAAGATAGTTGCAAATGACATATCATATAAAGGGCTAATATCGAAAATGTACAAGGAACTCACCACACTTCACACCCACAAAACAAATAATCCAGTGAAGAAATGGGCAGAAGATATGAAC
>NW_021903044.1:0-574 GCF_006229205.1 Suricata suricatta | reverse complement strand
TCAAAGAAGAAGCTTTGCAGCTCTGCTAATAGTAAGAATTATCATTCACTGAATTCCTATCATGTGCCAGTGGTTTATGTATCTAATAAAATGTATGGCTCTAATAGCATACCTTTTACAACAGTATGAGGTCCTTACTATCATCCCATTTCACATAACAGGAAATAGAGGCTCCAAGACGTCAAGTAACTCACCAGCCTCACACAGTTAGACAGTCATGGAGCAGAATACTACCTGCCCCAGTTCAGGTACGAAACCGCCCTGTCCTGTGGATAGAATAGCACCACAGCTAGGAGAATCATTTTCAAACTGAAATCCTCCTCTCCCTGGGGATGCAACACTGGTAGGCTCTACTCCCTGTAAATGCAATGGTCGCCTCCCAGCAAAGAGCTTACAGGAAAGTCTTGTGTTGTTCTTGAAGCCTTTAGAACTCAGTTTTAAGCCTTTTCAAAGTATTCTTTCTCTCCTCTTCAAACCATGGTATCAGACTCTCTTCCCAACACTCATCCCCACCTTTTTGGGCTAAAGCACTATTGTTTCAGCAGATGGTATTTGGATCATCATCTGGAAGTCC
>NW_021903043.1:0-574 GCF_006229205.1 Suricata suricatta | reverse complement strand
GCCCCGAGATCAGTTTTTTAAAGTCTCAAAGACCTACAAAGGGTTTTACTTACTTTTCGAAGAGTGAAATGGAAGTTCGCGTCATTGGTCTGTCCTGCCGCGTGGTCGTCAGCAGGAAAGATGAGCGGGGACAGAGGCTCGTGCTCAAAACTCTTCGTTAGTAACTGGAATGGAGACCATTTCAAGTGGAAACTGGGTAATAAGATGTCAGCCACACACGAGATAAAAAAAAAATAAAGAAATTGGAACATGACTCTCATATACCGTCTTTGGCTAAATTTCCACTGGAAGATGAATGCAAGATCTTATAAGCAAAAAAAAAGGTAGAGATTTGTAACGAGCTCTGTTTAGCAGAAGCATATGACTCTGCAAAGGGCGCTGTTTCAGGAAGCGTAGGGATGATAACAACGAGCTGAAGGCATTAGCTGCAGAGGAAATGAGAACTTACGAGAACTCGAGGCGGGAGGCGAGCGTGCAGAAGCGGACTCTGTCGCCGGGGACGCCCAGGCCCGACGCCGCCCCGCTGCCCCTCGGCCGGGCCGGCCCTGGCTGCGGAGGAGCGGGGCCCGCGCTC
>NW_021903042.1:0-574 GCF_006229205.1 Suricata suricatta | reverse complement strand
CCCTACGCACTACAGAAACCAATTTCTTACAGTCTGGAGGCAGGGAATCGGAGATCAGGGGGCCATGATAGGCTGTGGGTGAGGGCCCTTTTCTGGGTCACAGACTTCTCACTATGTCCTCACATGGTGGAAGCGGTGAGAGCACCCCCCAGACATCTCTTGTGAGGACACTAATCCCATTCATGAGGGCTTCACCCTCATGACCACATCACCTCCCAAAAGCCCACCTCCAAATACGACCCTTGGGGGTTAGAATTTCAACAAATGAATTTAGGGAGCGATACAAACATTGAGACTGTAACAGGATTTATTGAGAATAATTGGACCTCCTTGGTGGAATTAGAACAACGTATATTTTTTTATAAGTAAGACTTCATCATGATTATAGCCAACAAACCATAAAGACCATGTGGTAACAGTGAGACTCCGAAGCCAGCAGGGTCAGGATCACAATAACCTTTTCCATCCCAAACAGAATCCTGTACTGTTCTCACTTCCTTTGACACCTTGATGCCTCCCTCATTCCAGTTCCAGCCTTGGATTGCTGCTTCCTTCTCACTGTTTACCAATTGCC
>NW_021903041.1:0-574 GCF_006229205.1 Suricata suricatta | reverse complement strand
TCCCATTAGCAAAGGGAAGGGCGGAGGAGACAGAGGGAGAGTGCTCCAAGAGGGGAAGGGATGCATGGCAGGAGTCCAGGGAGGGAGCAGCACTGGAAAGGAATTTGGAAACAAACATATCCATCCTTCTCCTATGGGGGCCTAGTCTTCGGGGGCAGGGAAAAGTGTAATTACCCCACCCAGGAATTTGAGTTGGATAGTAATAGCATAGAACTGGGCATAGCTATAACTAAGCCCACTGCTAAAACATGAAACTCTGCTGACGTATCCAATTAACATCTCTTCTTCTCATTAAGGGCTAAGATCCTTTTTCCCAGGAGAGCTCTCAAGTTTATTTGCAGCAAGGAGGGATCTAATTGTTTCTAAAAAGTGTAATCTTCCTGCTTAAAGCCTGAGACTTGCCAGACACAGAAAAGCCAATTTGCTCACTTTTTATCTCTCCAGAGTGGTGACCCTAGAAAAGCTCTCTCTAACACACCATGAGCTACACTGACAAGTTTACCAGGATGAGCCTCCACTTTGCTTATTCACATGCAGACTACCTCCAGAATTAGTTGCCCAAACTGAGTCATGT
>NW_021903040.1:0-574 GCF_006229205.1 Suricata suricatta | reverse complement strand
AGTTAAAAATAAATGAAATTTAAAAAAGAATATGTGTAAGCTTACATAATATCTGAAAGAGAAATCACTCTAAAGATAACACATTATAATTTAGTAGAAACAGTGGTTTGCCAATCAAGGTGAATAACTTTGAACTAAACACTCATTTTTCCTGTTCTTCAGTTTTCTAGTTCCTGAAATTTAGGTTTGAACTTTCTGTTCTTCAGTTTTCTAGTTCCTGAAATTTAGGTTTGAATTATATGTTCTGTAGGTTTCCATGAGATCTATAATTTTAACTGTGTTTTCTTAAACACTTTGCATTTTCTAAATAATTATCCTACCAAATTAGACTTCATCTGAAATCTATGCTCATAAGATCATGGAATGAGGTAACACAAAGCCACTGAACATTTCACATTTATCTTTCATGAGAAAATAACTTTTAACCAGAATAAAATTCAATAAGAATTTTAAATCACAAACTGAAGGACAACTCAACATTTTTTTCCCATAATATTTTATTGTCAAATTGTTTTCCATACAACACCCAGTGCTCTTCCCCTTAAGTGCCCTCCACCATCACCACCACCTCTTT
>NW_021903039.1:0-574 GCF_006229205.1 Suricata suricatta | reverse complement strand
TACAGTGCCCACTTAATGAAAGGAAAATCAATCCATCATTTTAATTGCTCTATTGTATCAAAATTGTCTTAATACTGTAGGGGAGACAAAAATTTTTAAAAAATAGTTTATTGTCAAATTGGTTTCCATACAACACCCAGTGCTCTTCCCCACAAGTGCCCTCCTCCATCACCACCACCTCTTTCCCCTCCTCCCCCTTCCCCTTCAACCCTCAGTTCATTTTCAGTATTCAACAGTCTCTCAAGTTTTGCATCCCTCTCGGGGAGACAAAATTTTACCTCCTTCCTCTGAGGGTCTATGACTGGGCCTGGGAAGGAAATTGACATAAGATTCATTAAAAGGAGAAAAGCATACAGATTTTTACATGTTCATGGGAATCTCCATAAAGAAATAAAGGCTCAAAGCAGTGGCTCTGCTTAACCATTATCATAGGTTGAACAGACAATCAACTGTGGGAAACTAACTAAAGTGTATGAGGAGAATAAAGGAAGATACGAGTTGTTTTAAAGAGCCTGTTTGTATAGTTCTCTTGGTCTCTACTCTCCCCATCTCTTGGTGATAAGAGAGTTTCTTC
>NW_021903038.1:0-574 GCF_006229205.1 Suricata suricatta | reverse complement strand
TGTGCACAACAAGAACAGACTTAAGGTACTCACTGACTCCAACAAACATAATAACATTCATATTATAGGAGTCCCAGAAGAAGAGAGAGAAAAGAAGGCAGAAAATTTATTTGAATAAATAATAGCTGAAAACTTTCTCAATGTAAAAAAGGAATTCTCCAAACAGATCCAGGAGGCACAGAGAGCTTCCATCAAAATCAACAGAATGTGACAGATATCAAGACATATAATTAAAATTGCAAAATATAGTGATTAAACAATCTTAAAAGCAACAAGAAAAAAGAAGTCATAATTTACAAGGGAAAATCCGTAAGACTAGCAGGATATTTTTCAACAGAAACTTTCAAACCAGAAGGGAATGGCATGATATGTTCCAATTGCTGAATGAGAAAAATTCACAGCCCAAATACTCTTTCTAGCAAGACTATCATTCATAACAGAAGGAGACATAAAGAATCTCCCAGACAAACAAAAACAAATGGAGTTAATGACCACCAAACCAACCGTACAATAAATATTAAAGGCGACACTAAGTGGAAAGGACAGACCAAAAGGGACAGTATAAAAGTAGAAA
>NW_021903037.1:0-574 GCF_006229205.1 Suricata suricatta | reverse complement strand
AGAGAGAAAAGAGAGAGAGAGAGAGAGAGAGAGAGAGAGAGAGAGATCGATCCCAAAGAGAGGCAGAAGGCCCAGACCTGAATTTGTGGCTGGTCCCACACCCCCATGAGGACTGCCACTGCCACCTTGTCTACAAGGGTCCCATTTGGAACACCTGTGCTGAGAAAGTCCGAACTGCCCTTAGCAGCAAAATCTAAATGTGTAGATTTCTTTATTTTTGAGGCGCCTGGCTGGCTCAGAGTCTGAGGGCCTGCAACTCCTGATCTTAGCATCATGAGTTTGAGGCCCACGCAGGGTGCCCCCCTAAGTGTCCATTTTTTTTTTAATTTATTTATGTTGAGAGAGAGAGGGATGGAATGAGTGGGGGAAGAGTGCGGGGGGGAGCCTAAGAAGACTGTGCTGTCAGCATGGAGCCCAACAGGGGGTTGGAACTCCTGGAACTGTGAGATCACGACCTGAGCTGAAGTCAGATGCCTAAGCAACTGAGCCACCCAGGGGACCCATGTCAATTTTTTAACACACCATTTTCATAATTACCCTAATTAGTCAAAGTATAAAAGAAGTTCCCCAAACC
>NW_021903036.1:0-574 GCF_006229205.1 Suricata suricatta | reverse complement strand
CCCCAGCATCTTCCTCTCCCTGCCCCTGCATCCTGTCATGTTTGTGCACCTTCTTGGACAGAGTCTCCACGTGATTGACTCAGTGGGTCCTTCCTGACCGGCAGCTCTCAGAGGTTCGGAAGCTTGGTTTTGGACTTTGTCAAAAGCTACGCAGAAATCCAAACTTTGGGGGGAGCACCCCGGTGGCTCACTGGGTCAAGCATCTGACTATTGATTTCGGCTCAGGTCATGATCTCAGGGTTCATGAGTTTGAGCCCCTGCATCGGGCTCTGCGCGGACAGTGTGGAGCCTGCTTGGGATTCTCTCTCTCCCTCTGTCTTCCTCTCCCCTGCTTTCTCTGTGTCTTTTGCTCAAAATTAAAGGAAAAAAAAGAAATCCAAATTTCTGATCCGTGATGACTGGGCTTGCTTTGGACGTGGCCCTTTCTGTGACCAGTTGTATGTCTGCACACTTCACCCTCAGCTACTTCCTTTCAGCAACATGGAAGTATTTCTAGAAACTTCTCATTTTCTAGCTTTCAGTGATCTTTTGCCTCAGACTGATTACCAATCTCCCTTCTTTTTATTTATTTATT